>NC_136269.1:97360403-97514013 GCF_964187855.1 Myxine glutinosa
ATTGTGACCTGTAGGCCAGTGACAAACAGACAAACAGACAGACAGACAAACAGTCAGCCAGACAAACAGACAGAACCACAAACGGAACCGACCAATATAGTGTACTTGAAAAATCTTCGATTTTGCAAGTAACAAACAAACAAAAACTTTCTTTAATATATATAGATAAATATATAAATATATAAATATATTTATATATACATTTAAAGTTCTGTCACTCAAGCTTTTGGGTCTCACGATCTGCCATGATCTTTCCTGGGAAAACCACATTTCCAAGCTGGCCTCCAAAGCCAGTCGCCGACTGGGCATCCTCCGTCATGCGAAGTCCTTCCTTGGCACACCTGAGCTCCTCACCACATACAAGGCTTTCATCCGCAGCTCAATGGAATCCTGTTCTCCCCTCTGTGCTGGTGGTCCTGTCTCACACCTAGCTCGGCTTCACGCTGTTGAATCCAAAGCTTTCAGAATCAATGGAATCTCCTGCTGTGAAGCTAACTCTGAGGGAATTTCACTCACTCACCGCAGGCAGGTAGGTGGTCTTTCTGTCTTCTACCGACTCCTCTCCAGCCTAGCTCCCCCAGCTCTCTCTGTGCTCTGTCCTCCAAATATTCCTACAGGTCGCACAAGAACTGCCAGCAACCCTCTTCTGGTTAAACGGCCAAAATCAAGACTCTCTATTCACCTTCACTCTTTCATTCCTCTTTTCTCCCACCTCTGGAACAAACTCCCTCACTCTCTTCAATCCCACTCCTCCCTCCAGGTCTTTAAAACGGCTGTTCACCACCATCTCTTATCTTCCGCCATCCAAAACCTTGATCTTTTCTACCCCCGTTAATTCACCCCAGATCCACTTTTTTAAAATACCGACTTCATTCCTGGAAGTCCTTGCAGTGTCCATGTGTTTTATACCTTTCGCACTCCCCCCCCCCACCCTTCCCATGCCTCCTCCCCCCCAAGCCCTCTCCCTCTCCCTCCCACAGATCTCCTGTTCTCTGCTGTTGTACTTGTGTGCATCCCTCTCTCTCTCTCTCTCCCCATCTTATCTCCCGCTCCCTTTATTATATTGTTGCGGTTCTGAGAATGTACATATATGATTAATAAAGGTTAAAGGTTTGCCCCCATAGTTAGTCCACATGCAACATGTAGGCCACCTTAGAACATTAGTTATGTTATCGTATATGTGAGATAAGGCCATTTCCAATCGTGATACCTGCGTTGTGTAAAATAAATAAGAGTAGGTCCTGTTCATTTTGCAGCCCACCCTCCAATCGACCTCGTTGGGCAGCATCCAGTCTGCGCCCCATTCCCCATTGCGACCATCCAGTCTACGCCCTATTGCCCCTCGCATTAGGATGCTCAAACCAGCCAAATGCCACGAGGTAGGAATGGAAAAGGGAGCGGAGAGCGAGGTCGGGGGTGTGGCCACTTCAAGCAGACGTCAAGGGCGGAGCCGGTAAGAGCCAACGACCAACCAGGGCTCGGGTGGAATGGCGTGAGGGGCGTGGTCAGAGCGCGGCTGGCAGATTCGAGAGGGTTCGCTGGGCGGCGCTTTTTAACCACGCTCACAAAGCCCTTTCAGTAGGACTGATGAGCGAGGGGCTTTGTAACAGGACGATTGGGAGAGGCACTTTTGTCTAAAGGACTCGTTGAGGATTGTCTGTGTAAAGAACTCGCTGGGGAACTTTGACTGTGAAAGTTCTCATTGAGAATTGGCTTTGAAGGACTATTGGAAGCGGCGCATTGCAGAGGACTTGTGGGAGAGGCGCTTCGGCATTGAACTGCATTGGGGGCGCAAATAGCGCTGGTACTTCTATTACGTACGCGGCTGAGCCGCGAAGTGACCGCCTAGCCCACCTTTTCCCCGATAATTGTCCGGTCCGCGTCAATGACACGCGAGGAACGCCGCCGTTTGCTCAACCCTTTTCGTCCCACCATCTTCTCCGCGGGGCAAGTCGGGGACCGGAGCGAGCTGTGGACACCATTCCTTGGACCATCGCCCTGACCATCTACCTCCCCGTGTGAGTGTCTGAGAGTGTGACTGAGTGTGAAACGGGCCCGTGTCCAAGGATAAGTAAGACTGACTAAGGCTGCACTGTGTGTTCTTCTTCTTTACTGCACATAGTGTAATAAACCAATCTGTTCTTCCTTTTCCTCTTGATTCGACTGTTTTAGTGATTTCTCCATTGGGTAAATGTGGCACGATTAGGAACCGCTTAGAATCGGGTCTAGTCATTGTTAGCGGCTCGGATCACGGATCGCTACCGCTTGGCATTTCAACCTAAAACCGTGGTTCGGGCGGGGTTATTTCCTTGCTTCCTGGGAGGCGCTGGTAATTAGGTAATAGGAATAATTCGGCCTACCACCCTATTCAGCGCTGACCGGGAGGAACGTAATAGCCCCGGATCACGTCGGCTAGATAAAAGACAAGGGGATTAATCCCCCCTTGGTAAGGGGGAGGCCGACGTTGAGATCCGCAACAATATGTTTTATGTGCCCGTTTGCTTGTTTTTGCGATTAACGTTAGCTGTTACATAAGCCTCGATCTTGTATACAAAAACAAAACAAAACAAAAAAACTATAAATACATATACATGGTATGAACAAATTTTGTAAGCAGGTAAAACCATGTTCTGAAACTTGACTCCCCCTGAAATAAAGATGCAATCCAGGATTGCTTTATAAGCTAGGTTGTAGATGTACTCATAAAGGGATGTGCAGATTCTTTTTCTTTTCCTTCTTCTTCTACTTCTTCTTCTTCTTCTTCTTTAGTTTCTAAAACTCACGGAAAACCTATCACACAATTCACACACACATGCAGACAACATAGGACATGACATCAGACAAACTCTACCATTGACCTATAGGGAAGTTACATCCCTGAAGACACTGGGTGCCGGCAGCGCTCGATTACATCAGCACATTTCTCTCTGCAGTCAGAGACCTTTCGGGAGAAATCGCCTTCCACATTGGACGCCAACTGATTGAATTTATCCATTTTCTATTCTCTATATGCTAAGCATTAAGTGAGGAAGAAGTACATACCATGAAAATCTATATGGAATTCATGGCATACTTACCCAGCGCAGTCAACATGGTGTGAGTCAACTATTCTGTTTTTGAATGTTTTTTTTTCTTTGATCCAATATGGTTGCCAGACCACGTGAGCGATGACATCACAAATTTATATTCTCCAATATAATTGCTGTGTAGATCACGCTCAAGAAATTTCAAACTAATCAGATGAAGCGTTTTCACTGTCTAATTATGACATCATAATTAAGACACCAATGACGTCACCGTTAACAACACTTATTCCACATGCGGAATTCTTTGCAATGAGCCACATTTCAATTTTTTCCATGGAGCGGTTTTGGAGATGGAGGTGCAATGTTTTCCGATTTTTCCAAGATGGCGCCGGTACCACATGACTTATGACGTCATAATTACTATTACAAAATGATACTGGAGGAGCTGCTCCTTTGGTCAAAATTTCGTGTCCATCAGGCTAACAGTTGGAGAATTTTTTTTTTTTCATCCTGATCAGATCACGCATTGTACTTGTCGAAATATGACGTCATAATGAAGGCACTGATGGCATCATCATTAACATATATCATTCCACGTGGGGAGTACTTGACAATGATCCTTGTTTAAATTTTTTTTTTTCCATTGAGTTCATTCATTGACACTTCATTGACAATTGACATTCATTGAGCATTGACAAGACACGTACAGAGCATTGACTGACAAGTACTTGACAATTCATTCATTCATTTTCATTCATTGAGCGGTTTCAGATAGAGGTGTAAGCTTTTCCCAAGATGGCGTCCATACCACGTGACCTATGATGTCATAAATATAAACTACAGGTGGAGGCACTCCTTTGGTAAAATTTCGTGTCAATCGGGCCAACGGTTGCCAAGAAAATGAATTTTAAAAATGCAGTTTGCTGCAGAAAGAAATGCAGCAGAAACTTCCAAAAGGTGAGGGTATCTAGGAGAGATGTGAAGAAGGGATTTTATAGGATTTCCAGCTGGAGTAAAGGAAGTAAAGAGTTAGGAAAGCTAAGACAAGGTAAAGCTCCAGAGCCAGTTTATATGGAATAAAGAGCATCATTGTGGGAGGAGACAGAGCAGACAAGTGTTATGTTAACGATACCTTTAATACCTCATTAGAGTCAGGACAGGTACCAGATGATGGAGTGTAACAAGTGTAACCGTTAAGGATCCAGAGAAGGATTGGGGAACAATAGACCAGTTTGTTTAACCTTTGTTGTGGGGAAAATGTTAGAGATGTTAATTAGGGATCAGATGGAGAACCATTTGAATAGATTTAAACTAATTACAGGCAGTTAGCATGGATTTACACAAGGGAGGCCACGTTTAACAAATGTACTGGAGTTCTATGAATCGATATAATTTTAGATAGGGTGCTCCCAAATGTTCGTTCTCGGTTTAGGAACCTTCTTGAACCCATGGGTACCAACACAACCCAATTTTTCTGAATCCCACTTTCACCTCTGGCACCAAAGGTCGACAACGCAGGTTATGTTTTTACCCCTGTCTGTGTTTGTCTTTGAACAAATAGCTCAAAAGGTTATGGACATATTCCAAATAAATTTGATGGACAGGTTGAGTGTGTGACAACGAAGAAATGATTAGATTTTGGTGAAGATCCAGATCCGGATGCTGGAGCTTTAAGTGATTCTTCACCTTTGAGAGATAAGGTTAAACATGATATGGAAGCATGAGTATATTTGACATTTCAAAAAGTTGTGGATGGGTTATGACAATACTTAGTGAGGGGTTGGGTACGTGATGAGAAGAAGACCATTCGATTTTGGTTTAAGGCCGGATCCAGATCCGGCCTATCAGTGGGATACAAAACCTAAACTGTTCAGGCTGGCGGGTTCCAGTTCATGTGCTGCAAATGTTGCCAATCTGAACCCAACACTCCTGCATTTGGTCATTTTAAAGTTTTTTTTTTGTTTTTTTTTGTGTATACAAGATCGAGGCTCGTGAAAGAGCGAACATTAATCACACAGAAAGACAAACAGACACATAAAACAAATAACATCGGGAGCGGTAGACAAGATGGGGAGAGAGGGGGAAGGACACAAACACAACATTTGAGAGCAGGGACCGAGAGACATGGAGACATCGAGAGATCTGTGGGAGGGAGAGGGCTTTGGGGGGGAGGCATGTGAAGGGGGGGAGGCATGTGAAGGGGGGGGGGGGGTGGGAGAGGTATAAACATATGGACACTGCCAGGATTTCCAGGAAAGAAGTTGGAATTTCAAACAAGGTGGATCTGGGGTGAATTAGTGGGGGTAGAAAAGATCAAGGTTATGGATGGGGGAAGATAAGAGATGGTGGTGAACAGCTGTTTTAAAGACCTGGAGGGAGGAGAGGGATTGAAGGGAGTGTGGGAGTTTGTTCCACAGGCGGGAGAAAAGAGGAATGAAAGAGTGAAGGTGAGCAGAGAGCCGAGATTTCGGCAGTTTAACCATCAGAGGGTTGCTGGCAGATCTTGTGCGACCTGTAGGAATATTTGGGGGACAGAGCACAGAGAGAGCTGGGGGAGCAAGGCCGGAGAGGAGTCGGTAGAAGACAGAAAGGCCACCTACCTGCCTGCGGTGAGTGAGTGAAAGGCCCTCAGAGATAGCTTCATCGCGGGAGATTCCAATGATTTTGAAAGCTTTGGATTCAACAGCGTGAAGCCGAGCCAGGTGTGAGGCAGGAGCACCAGCCCTAGGGGAGAACAGTATTCCATTGAGCTGCGGATGAAAGCCTTGTATGTGGTGAGGAGCTCAGGTGTGCCGAGGAAGGACTTCGCACGACGGAGGATGCCCAGTCGGCGACTGGCTTTGGAGGCCAGCTTGGAAATGTGGTTTTCCCAAGAAAGATCATGGCAGATAGTGAGACCCAAAAGCTTGAGTGACAGAACTTCTTGGAGAGGATTGTTGAGAAAGTAGATGGGAGGGTTGTCCAGTCGATCTTTTCGGAGAGACATAGTAAGAGAGTGAGATTTGTCAGGATTGAAAGACATGTTCCACTTGTTTGACCAGTCTGTGATTTTGTTCAGGTCTTCAGAGAGTTCAGAGACATGGACACTGCAAGGACATCCAGGAAAGAAGTCAGTATTTCAAAAAAGTGGATCTGGGGTGAATTAACGGGAGTAGAAATTATCAAGGTTTTGGATGTGGGAAGATAAGAGATGGTGGTGAACAGCCGTTTTAAAGACCTGGAGGGAGGAGTGGGATTGAAGAGAGTGAGGGAGTTTGTTCCAGAGGTGGGAGAAAAGGGGAACGAAAGAGTAAAGGTGAGCAGAGAGTCTTGAACAAAAGTCTTGAAGAAAGTCTCAAACAGTTAAGTACATAAAGGTAAACACTGTGCACTGATGTTTGGGAAGCAGGTGCTTCACACCCTCTCTGCGATTGTGATGGTTTGTTTACAGCAGGATACATTTCCTTCATTGCAAAACATACAAAACTGCAATTATTTATATAGATGCCTTTTACCAACTTTCATGACTTTTTCCTTCAAATTTCCATAACACTTTCAGAGTGAAAATACTTTCTAAATAGAAGACAAGGCTCATAGAAGAGTTGGGATGACGGGGGATTAAAAAAAAGGTAAACAAACAGCAGAGGAGAGGAGGACAGGTAGACAAGACAGCACAATTGGAAAAGGAAGACGGTAGGAATCATCAGTGAGAGCGAAAGAGTTCGTCTGTGGGAATGGAAAGCACCACGAGACAATGATGAGTAGCTGTCTCATCGGTCTCCATGGTGAATATGAGAATGTCAGTCTCGATGGGCTGGAGGGAAAAGCGTGAGGACGATTCTGAAGTCAAATCCTACACCACAGCCAATGAGGAAGTTGGAATGTGAACAATAATATCGATTAATAGACAATTTTTGTTAAATGTACTGGATTCTCATCTTTATGCCGTTAATAACCCACCCTTGGCATGCGCCCTACCACGAAGGTGGCTGCATAGATTTAAATTCAAGAGGAGTCTCACACACATGCCCCTGTTGGCTGATACGCTGCCACATTCTTGGTATGACCAGACTCGGAGGCGTAATGGCTGGAGCATGTGCTCCCAGCTTGGGAGGTCGGTGGTTTAAACTCCGGCTGAGTCATAAAGACTTTAGAAAAATGTTATGTGCTGTTTCCTTGCTTGACACTCAGCATTTAAAAGAGTAGAGCAAGAAGAACCATAGGTTGGCAATACGAGAACAGGCTTTGATGGACCCAATGGCCCTCCTTGTTCTCGAAGTCTAAATATGTCTGAGTTTGTTTGTGCACGTTTGTATGCCAGTTCAGCATGCTCTTTGCCTGGGGTTTCAGTCCAACGAGACCTACCTTCCCTTTCATAGTCAACTATTATCTGTCTTGTGGTCTGAGAGTATATGGGCCAGTATGATATTTTCATGAGCCTTAACTGGTGTGCACATAAACGAGTGGACCCTTCCTGGTTGTGACTCAGCACATCAGACAGGCGCATGTCTGGCCTGGCCGCAGTGCTGGCAGACCATTTGCGTTCTGGCTTTCTGCCCGTACCAAGCAGCCGTGGAAACAGGCATGAAGGCACGCCATCGAGCTCCATTCCCAAGAGATGAAGACCTACAGATGGATGAAGAAAACAAGAAAAGAGAAATGTGGAAAAGAGCAGGTTTGGTAGATACAAAAAACAAAAACAAACCCCAAACAAAATATGAGGTCAGGTGAACATGGCAGGTGAGGAAGTGAGTTGTTTCTAAATCGGTCTTTACATCCACATACTTGCTCTATGATAAGAAGTTGTGTCATCCCAAAGGAGACTGCGCACCGTTTGTATATCACTTTCCATTCTGCAAACAGAAGATTCAAATGTAATTGGTTGAAGCCAAGCTCCTCCCCCTCTCCATGCTGGCTGAAGGGGCATCCGATGGATGTATAACATTTGATTCCTCCCTTCATGTTTTTACATCAACTTCGTTAAACATTGAGGAGAGTACTGTGATGACCTTCCATGTGTGAAAATAATGCTGTACAGTACATTTCAGGGCAATTTGTCATGGGGTTTGGAAACGAGGAAAACAAACTAACTGGAACAGCGAGCAGTGATGATGGGCTTCCAGGCAAAATGGCCGCCATACCACATGACTGATGACTTCATCATTCGCAATAAATTTGCTTCATGGGTAGTCGATCATATCTGTAAAATTTGGTTTGGATCAGTTAAGCGGTTCTGGAGATATGGATTTTCAAATACTTTTTCCTTAAATCCAAGATGGCCGTCATACCACGTGACTGATGTCATAGTCCAGAAACATTTTTCGGCATGGGGAGTTGATCATAAATATAAAATTTTGTATTGATCCGTTCAGCAGTTCTGGAGAAAAAGATGTATAAAGGTTTTTCTGAAATCCAAGATAGCCACCATATCACGTGACTGAAGGCGTCATAGTTTAAAATATTTTTCCCACATCAGTAGTTTATCATATGTATGACATTTTGCATTGATCTATTAAGAGATACTCTTGGATATATATATATTTTTTGCTTACATTCAAGATGGGGGCCAAACCACGTGACAAGAACACAACACAGACACGTGTTCAGTGACAACACAGACACTGCCCAGATATGTAGACATATACCGGTAGATGGATGACTGTACCTGAGTTGCTGTTTTGTCATGGCTTACACCAATCATAATAAAAACAATTATTTTGCACAAATGTATTAGTAGTGTATATGATGATACTTTTTATTTAAAAAATTGAAGTTGAAGAAAAAAAAAATTCAAAAAAGAAGAAAAAAAAACCTAATTTTTTTCAAAACACGATACCCTTAGGACATACCCATGGGAGAGGTATGTGCATACCAGAAGTTTGGTAGGATTTCCCAAAAGTTTGAGGTAGTAGTCCAGTGACACGATTGGTGCAGGACACTGCACAGATATATATTGGTGCGGATCTCGAGCTCGTCGACGTACTGAGGGGGGGTTAAGCCCTGCTCCCCCTCGAGCTTCGAGTCCACGAGGCTGCCCCCACGCTATACTCGTGGAGGACGGATTGCTGGGCAATTCCAGCTGCCGAACCCACAGCTAACGCGTGGAAGGGTTTCCGGTCACAGCCCGAGTACCTTCAACACACGCCGCCGCGAGAACGGGGGCTGAACCTCACACGTGTCACACGGGTATGGTACGCCCGAGCGGTTTGTGCGTCACATAACTCGTGCTGTTAATCACTATGAACCCGATCGAGCGGTTTTAACTCATGCAATGCGAGGCCAATGGTGAAGGGACGAAAACGGCCAAGTTGGAAACAAACCACAGGATTTATTCACAAATATACAATGGTGATAGAAAAAGGGACACAGAGGAGAACCTTAACAACCTTACTTACGTCCCCAGACAAGGGCCCTTAGACTCGTTTGGGGAAGGGGAGGAAGAGGGAAATGCTCACGAAGCACGGCTGCTTGGTGCAGTTCCCTGGACGGCTCGTTGGGCGGGTCCCCCCGAGGATGTTCGCGGCAGGGACGTCGACCTCAGTCGTGCACTTAACGGGAATCCACGGAGCGTGTCCCAAAGCCAGCGAGGCAAAGCGCATGTGCAGGGAGTCCAGGCAGAGGTCGTCAGGGCAGAGAGCGCGTTAAGAATCCCAGGACAGAGAATCTATATTGGGGAGTCCAGGCAGGGAGATCATCGGGCCAGAGAGTCTATATTAGGGAGTCCAGGCAGGGAGATCGTTGGGCCAGAGAGAGAGAGAGAGTTCGGGGGTCCGGGCCAGGTTTTATATCCCTCGGAGTCCCACCAGAATGTTCCACCGGCCTCCACTGGCTACCGGGGGTCACGTGTCGTGATATCCCCTCATTAGTCACTCCCCTTAGCTCTCATTGGCCGCCGTTCTTGACCACTCCCCTTAGCTGTTTGCTGCTTACCAGCCACGCCCTCCAGCTCCTCCCTCGGGCCTGTGAGACTTGCACTGGGCCCACCACAATGGGCCAATTGCACTGGGCCAATGAGGCCTACCCTTACTCTACCTGCCTCAATGCATACTAACACTGGGAAGGAGACTATACTTCACATTTAATAAGAAATAACTGACTAAGCGAGGCTACATGTTGTGGTGCAACTAACTAAAGGGGGGTTGACTTTATTCCAAAAACCACAACAATATATACGAGCTTGGTGAGGCTCGCTACGCTCGCCTCACCAAGCGTCATTGCTGAGAAACGGGCTTATTTTAGCTGAGGATAATGACTGTACCTGAGTTGCTGTATCAGAATACAAACAATAATTTTGCACAGATGTATTTGTTGTTTGTGATATTACATTTTTATAGGCAATTTAGGTTGAAGATTGAGGTTGAATGTTTTTTTTTTTTCAAGAAACCCCCTCAGCACATACCTAGAGGGGTAGGTGCAGACTGCAAATTTGGGACGATTACACCTCACCACCACATAATTCAAAACACCTCACCACCAAGTAATTCAAAACACCTCACCACCAGGTAATTCAAAACACCTCACCACCAAGTAATTCAAAACACCTCACCACCAGGTAATTCAAAACACCTCACCACCAAGTAATTCAAAACACCTCACCACCACGTGATTTAAAAACACCTCACCACCACGTCATTTAAAAACACCTCACCACCACGTCATTTAAAAACACCTCACCACCACATAATTCAAAATACCTCACCACCACGTGATTCAAAACCACCACAACGTTATTAAAAACACTTCACAAGCACGGAAACAAAAGTTTGAGGGAGTCGTTAAGTGACAACACAGACACTGCCCAGATGTGTAGATATATAGATAAATGACTGTACCCGAGTTGCCGTTTTGTCATGGTTTACACAAATCATAATTCAAACAATTATTTTGCACAAATGTATTTTTAATATACGTGATATCACATTTTATAAACAATTGCAGTTGAAAAAAAAAATTCCCCCCAAAAAATTCAAAAAAAAAAAGAAAAATCGAAAATTTTTCAAAAAAAATACCCTTAGGACATACTGACGGGAGGGATATGTGCATACCAGAAGTTTGGTACGATTTCACAAAAGTTTGAGAAAGTAGTTCAGTGACAACACAAGACAGGACAACACAAGACAGGACAGACACTGGATAGATAGATATATATATATACAAGACATTCACGGCAGATACGTTCTTGAAAATTGCTGCAAATATCGGGGCATCTTTTCAATGGGAAAAGGGGGGACAGGTTCAGGCAGTTCGCGATTTATAAGGGAAATCTTTTCAAAGTTCAAGAACACAAATGCACATAATTAGTTTCATTAAAAATGTTTACAAAAAATATATATGACAATTGGTTCACGAGTTATCAAGTGACCATTATATTCGTCAGGTGTATGTGTCTGTGTGTGTGTGTGTGTGTGTGTGTGTGTGCGTGTATGTGTCTGTCTGTCCGCAGCATAACTACCCGATGATATCATCCGATCTTGATGAAACTTGGGTGGGAGGTTGATATCATGATCTAGTTGTGTCCTGCCTAGAGTGGGCGTATTGCGCCCATTGTGGGCGGAGCCACGCCCGAAAAAGATGTCTTTTTAGGGGGTAATCAAGTTCAAGCTACATCTTCTCCGAGGGGTTTGGTGGAATCTGACAGGGGTTTCGATAATTGGTTAGGCCAATGTCATGTGTCTAGCCCCACGGAGCTCGATTTTGTTTTTTTTTCCATTTCATTATTCACCGAATTTTCGGTATTGTGTAGCTAACGAACCTCATAACTGATTATACATTATTTTCTATCTAATTTCAAGGTCAGTAACCTTCGTTTTGACATTTCCGGGCCTGGCCTGTCCGGGCCTGTCCGGGCCTGTCCGGGCCTGTTTCGGTTATAGTCCATCCTTTGTCATTGAATACCGCTCGCTCGTGAGCCATCGTCGTCTCCTGACTTATTATTTAATTTCGACGGCGACAACGACGACGTAGTCAGAATCCAGTGAACTCCTCTGAAAATGACACAGGTGAGGATGCTGAAGAGTCATGCACTGAAGAGGATGCAAGTGAGGATGCTGAAGAGTCATGCACTGAAGAGGATGCAGGTGAGGGTGCTGAAGTCATGCACTGAAGAGGATGCAGGTGAGGGTCCTGAAGAGTCATGCACTGAAGAGGATGCAGGTGAGGGTGCTGAAGTCATGCACTGAAGAGGATGCAGGTGAGGGTGCTGAAGTCATGCACTGAAGAGGATGCAGGTGAGGGTGCTGATGGTGTTGAGGTGGAGGGACCAGAGCGGAAACAATGGGTGATCGACAGCTATGTTGCTAGGTGATGCAGGTTTCTGTGCAGCTCTTTGGCCGTTTAATCGGAGGTGTCGCTCCACCACCGGATTGGCATCTTGCAACTTGTCAGCGACTGCCCTCATATCCTTCAACAACTCAGCCAGGAACTTGACGGTCAGCTTGGATCTCTCAAACTCGTCACTGCCCTCCTCCTCCTCAGAAACCTTGATGGCCTCCAACTCCTCTTCAGTCAGCTCCTCCCCATGCGAGGCAATGAGCTCCTCCAATTCTTCAGGCTCGATGTCGTCAAAGCCTTCCCCTCCAGCCTCCCATGCCAACCAGGCGGCCTTGGTATCGTCAGGAAAACCTAAAGTCGTTGACTGTCTGTGGCCATATATTTTTCCAGCAAGCATTGATGGTGGAGGCTTTGACTTCATCCATCGAGTTCTTGATGGCACTGATGCAGTGGGCTATATTGAAGTCCTTCCAACATTTCCCGAAGCGAAGTTCGGGGTCAGTCTCCATTGACTCCAAGATGCGGATAGATGTTTTGAAAGTGGCACTTAGCCCTTGGTCTAGTGGTTGGATTAGGGAATCCGCGAAAGTCAGGGATCTATGGTATACAGTGTATAATTAAGGGAAGGTACTGTACATATATGTACGATTCATCTACTCCTCAAAGGTTTTGACCAAGGGAGACATAACTTTCAAAGATCAATGTGGGAACCCTGAAGTTGTGCATGTGCAAGTTGGTGTTCCTTTGGTTGGCAGCAAGTGCCCCGGAAGCAGTGACCAGAGGAAGCACTGGTACGGTTCCACCAGAGGACCTGGGTTCAATTCCCGGTCTGGGTGTGTAATTGTCCCACATATATCAATTTAATTATTTATAATCCTGTTCATTTGTACAAGTGTACTTATTAATCCACAACTACAATGATCCAACTCCTTGCCCTCCATGTGATATTTGGACAGATCCTCCATCTGACAATTGTAAAATAAATAACTAAATTAAAATACAAGTGGAAGAGCCCCCACTCAATTCCTGAAACAGGCCTTTAGTTTACTTTGTTTACTTTTTACCAACCGCCATAAAAACCCACACCTGCCTGAACTTGGCAGAATTCCAACAAGCTGTTTTACAAACAGAAGACGATCATCAAAAATATATAAAAACTGTTTTAACCCTGGACAAATAAGTGACCATATATAGTTAGGAGTTATATTATTTATTTAATGTGAAATAGCGCACTTCCTCCAATGTTTATCCCACATATTCAATGCACAAGTGTAGAAACATTTTTTCTGGTCATAAAACACTTTTCCAAAGTTTTCACAACTTCAACAACATCTGCAGATGTTTTACTTTGGATAGGAAAACAGAAGTTAGTCTGAGGCCAAATCTGGTGAATAGAAGGATGACTAAGTTAACCTTATTTCTTCAGCTTTTGCAACATGAGAGTTGGATGCCTGAAAATTGTACTAGAGAAGCCAAATTCCTCAACCAAGTAATATATTTATTATCCTTCCTCATAATTGAAAACAATATGTCTGCGTTATTGTATTTAGGACAGCTTTGAAGTGGCTTATTGAACCGTCTAGTCTGGATTCCATTTCGGACTGGAACCTGTTGTTTCACAGGTAAGATGTTGCATCAATGAGTGCGCCGACCAATGGATTGTCAAATAGGGGACTCCTGCCAGCATCGATCGTTGGTGGACATGTTAAAATATCTCACTTTGGTCCTTCACCACGAATTGGTCATTGTCTGCCTGTACCCAGCACAAATTCCTGTCATGGCTGGAATTCAATGTCAGGTCTCGCCAGCAGGTTCAGGAAAGACATGCAAACAGTATAAACTCGAATATCCACGAACCACATAGTAATGGTACAAAAGCCTTGCTGTTCATGTCCATGATATTGACAATGTTCCTGTTCATGTTGACGGTGTTCCTGTTCATGTTGACGGTGTTCGTGCTCATGTTGACGGTGTTCGTGCTCATGTTGACGGTGTTCGCGTTCATGATGACGGTGTTCGCGTTCATGATGACGGTGTTCGCGTTCATGACGACGGTGTTCGCGTTCATGACGACGGTGTTCGCGTTCATGATGACGGTGTTCGCGTTCATGACGACGGTGTTCGCGTTCATGACGACGGTGTTCGTGTTCATGACGACGGTGTTCGTGTTCATGACGACGGTGTTCGTGTTCATGACGACGGTGTTCGTGTTCATGACGACGGTGTTCGTGTTCATGACGACGGTGTTCGTGTTCATGATGACGGTGTTCGTGTTCATGATGACGGTGTTCGTGTTCATGATGACGGTGTTCGTGTTCATGATGACGGTGTTCGTGTTCATGATGACGGTGTTCGTGTTCATGATGACGGTGTTCGTGTTGATGGTGTTCATGTTCATGACGACGGTGTTCGTGTTCATGGCGGTGTTCGTGTTCATGATGACGGTGTTCGTGTTCATGTTCACGTTGACGGTGTTCGTGTTCACGATGACGGTGTTCGTGTTCACGATGACGGTGTTCGTGTTCACGATGACGGTGTTCGTGTTCACGATGACGGTGTTCGTGCGCATGTTGACGGTGTTCGTGCGCATGTTGACTGTGTTCGTGCTCATGTTGATGGTGTTCGTGCTCATGTTGACGGTGTTTGTGCTCATGTTGACGGTGTTCGTGCTCATGTTGACGGTGTTCGTGCGCATGTTGACGGTGTTCGTGCGCATGTTGACGGTGTTCGTGCGCATGATGACGGTGTTCGTGCGCATGATGACGGTGTTCGTGCTCATGATGACGGTGTTCGTGTTCATGATGACGGTGTTCGTGTTCATGATGACGGTGTTCATGTTCATGATGACGGTGTTCGTGTTCATGATGACGGTGTTCGTGTTCATGATGACGGTGTTCGTGTTCATGATGACGGTGTTCGTGTTCATGATGATGGTGTTCGTGTTCATGATGACGGTGTTCGTGTTCATGATGACGGTGTTCGTTTTCATGATGACGGTGTTCGTGTTCATGATGACGGTGTTCGTGTTCATGATGACGGTGTTCGTGTTCATGATGACGGTGTTCCTGTTCATGATGACGGTGTTCCTGTTCATGATGACTGTGTTCGTGTTCATGATGACGGTGTTCGTGTCCATGACGGTGTTCGTGTTCATGACGGTGTTCGTGTTCATGACGGTGTTCGTGTTCATGATGACGGTGTTCGTGTTCATGATGACGGTGTTCGTGTTCATGATGACGGTGTTCGTGTTCATGATGACGGTGTTCGTGTTCATGATGACGGTGTTCATGTTCATGATGACGGTGTTCGTGTTCATGATGACGGTGTTCGTGTTCATGATGACGGTGTTCGTGTTCATGATGACGGTGTTCGTGTTCATGTTCATGTTGACGGTGTTCGAGTTCATGTTGACGGTGTTCGAGTTCATGTTGACGGTGTTCGTGTTCATGTTGACGGTGTTCGTGTTCATGTTGACGATCTTCGAGTTCATGTTGACGGTGATCGTGTTCATGTTGACGATCTTCGTGTTCATGTTGACGGTGTTCGAGTTCATGTTGACGGTGTTCGCGTTCATGTTGACGGTGTTCGAGTTCATGTTGACGGTGTTCGAGTTCATGTTGACGGTGTTCGAGTTCATGTTGACGGTGTTCGAGTTCATGTTGACGGTGTTCGAGTTCATGTTGACGGTGTTCGAGTTCATGTTGACGGTGTTCGAGTTCATGTTGACGGTGTTCGAGTTCATGTTGACGGTGTTCGAGTTCATGTTGACGGTGTTCGTGTTCATGTTGACGATCTTCGAGTTCATGTTGACGGTGTTCGTGTTCATGTTGACGATCTTCGTGTTCATGTTGACGGTGTTCGAGTTCATGTTGACGGTGTTCGAGTTAATGTTGACGGTGTTCGAGTTCATGTTGACGGTGTTCGTGTTCATGATGACGATCTTCGAGTTCATGTTGACGGTGTTCGTGTTCATGTTGACGATCTACGTGTTCATGTTGACGGTGTTCGTGTTCATGTTGACGATCTACGTGTTCATGTTGACGGTGTTCGAGTTCATGTTGACGGTGTTCGAGTTCATGTTGACTGTGTTCGAGTTCATGTTGACGGTGTTCGAGTTCATGTTGACGATCTTCGTGTTTATGTTGACGATGTTTATGATGATGTTCATGTTCATTTTGATGATGTTCATGATGTTCATGATTTATTTCATGTTCATGATGATTTTGTTCATGTTAATGATTTTTCATGTTAATGATGATGATTTTGTTCATGTTCATGACGATCATGATGCTTATGATGATGATGATGATGATGATTTTGTTCATGTTCATGATGATTTTGTTCATGTTCATGATGATTTTGTTCATGTTAATGATTTTTCATGTTCATGATTATGATTTTGTTCATGTTCATGACGATCATGATGCTTATGATGATGATGATGATGATGATTTTGTTCATAACCTCTGCCACCAAAGGTGGTTCGAAGTTATGTTTTCACCGCTGTCTGTGTGTTTGTCTGTCTGTGAACAAAATATCTCAAAAAGTTGTGGACGGATTCTGACAATTTGGCAGAGATGTGGTGTATGTGGCATGGACAAAATGATTAGATTTTGGTGAAGATCTGGATTCGGATCCGGCTACTAGAATTTTTTATGTGATTCTTCACCATTGCGAAATCGGGCCAAAAACGATACATAGCAGGATATCTCAAAATGTTGTGGACGGATTTGGACGAAACCTGGTGGCCCGACCGGTTGGGTGTCTGACAAGGACAAACAAAATGGCGGCCTCCAGTAGCAGCGACGGTGACGAGGGTGGGAGCGAGAAACGCTGTTATATGTGCATTTCTCCGGCCAAAAGATCAAGTTTAATACCTTTTAGTGATATAACATGGCCGCGATATTTGCAATTTGTTCTTACGTGGCAGAATTTAGAAGGTGATCAAGCTGAAATTGCGAGAAATTTCGTGAAGAACCACGCTGACGAATTCGGCGAACGTGGCAACAGTATGGTAACAATACCTGCTATAGCTATACCGCATGATGCAGCGTTTCATCAAGTGTGTTATTCACGATTTACCGATAAACAACGAGTGAGCAGGGTGCAAAGCAGCATGAAAAAGAGAGAAGAAAATGCAGCCTATACTGGTAGGTTGAATAACTTGAATAATAAATCATGACAATGCTTCAAAACTTAGTTTGATTTTTTTTTTTGTGAGGTATATGTAAAATGATTTTGTGTGTAGTCGAACGATTTTGAATTGAAGGAACTGTCCAATATTTATGCAAGGAGGTAGGGCCGAGGTGAAACAAATAATTTTTTAAAAGGAAGTCTGAGGAAGGGGGGGGGGGGGGCAGGGAATCTAGTCGGGCTAACCATGACTTGAGGTCTAGACATTTTAAACTCACATAATTTTAATTGTTTTCTTTTATGTGTATTTATTGCAGCTTCAACATGCAATGACATCAACGTCAACATTGACAAGATGCATAAAGGCCCACAACCAGTCAAGAAACGTGCTCTACGCTCCAGCTTAGGCAAGCCCAAATGTTCAGCCAGATCCCAATATGTGTTGCCTAATATATGCATCCTTTGTCAGAAAGAGAGAACAATCAATACAGGCAAAAGGGGCCGAAGAAAAGAGCCTCTAACAAGGTGCTCAACAATTGAGGCACCAAGACTGCAGCAAGCTGCTAAAGACAACAACAATACAAACCTGCTGCTTCAAATTCAAGACCGCGATTGTGTTGCGATGGAGATAAAATACCATGGTCGCTGCTACAAGGAGTATACCCGGTATTTAGGCAAGCTAGCAACAACACCTAATGCAGAGCAACAAGGAGACTCCAACTACTCAGAAGCATACACAGAAGCATACACTCAGAATGCCTCCCAACCAAGATGCCCTGAGACAGCACATCAAGAGAGCCAATTACCAAGCTGGTAAGTTAATTGGTTGTTTCTTTGAATATTGAACGTCACCTGTAATTTATGTTTGGACAGGAGTACTAGTATATGGTGCAGCATGTGTTAATGAAGATGATTATTTGGAAAGTTTATTGAATTGAAAACAAAATATTGAATGTCACAACAATGCTTTGTAAATGTTCAAAATTAACAGGTCTATTGAAAGAGTAATTGAAGTAACTATCTGTACAGTTGAGTGGTTAAGATAACATGACATGTAGATGATCCAGAGATTTTTTTGCTCCACACTCAGTCAGAGCAGGATGTTTTGGATTTCGCATGTTTCTCTACACAGAATTTCCCAATAATATGATTGTACTGTTATTAGTGTTAATGATATACCTCTGATGTTGTTTTGGAAATATGTATATCTCCATTCCTAATGTTATTGATCACTTCAATATTTCAGGAATTTACAAGAGGAGCCTGCAGCCCATCCCTGACATTCCCGACCCTGATGGCTATGGATGGATGATGGAAGAGGAACTTGCCATAGACTGGATGACACTTCCACCTGCACCAGACAGCGTGATGGAGCTTGCTAACTGCACTGGAAGCTGCAAGAAGACACGATGCAGCAACGAAACTACATGCACTTGCCTACAGAATAACATTCCGTGCACAGATTTGTGCAAGTGCGGCAGGAACGACTGCTCAAACATAACTGGCCATGTTGACTTTGATGATAAGAATGATGATAAAGACTCCAGATCTGAAGATGAGGAAGACTCTGATGCTGAAGAGGATGAAATAACTGCACTATTTGTATGATGTTTTGGACAAGTTTCAACATGACCAAGCCGAAGAGACAAATTGTGGCTATAGTTCAGCCCATCTCGAGTTTATCATGACGTCAATGCGCACTGGTTCGCTTGTACGCCGCGTAATTGTCTTTGATGGGTTAAAATATCACCCCTTACACACTTATTGGACCTATTAACAGTTTCAAAATAGCATTGGTAAACCACCATGGATCGTAGTAGCAACACCAATCACAAACATTGTACAAAAATTTAAAATTATGCAGGTTTTAAGGTCCAAAAATATGACTTTCTGATAAATGCATCAACAGCATGTTATTTTACCAAGTCGTTAAAACAACATTTTTACTACTTTTGGGGGTCTGAATTAATAAATATTGCTGCCAAGATCAATGTGAACATGACATCATATAGTTTGTGTTGTTTTTTTTACTGTGTAAATGGGTATTTCAAATGTAACATACAATTGGTGTATACTGGTGTTTTGGGGCAGCGGTTCTCGGTAACGTACCACGATATCGCTTGTGAAAAAAAACAAGATGTTTTGGAGGTCATAAGGCTTCATCCCACACCCTTCTTGCCAAATCCCTAGGTTCAGGTCATCAAATCCAAAAACAGAATAGATATCCACCCTATGGCCCTGTGTCTATTGCTGGTCTGCCAAGAGTAGGTTACATACAATTTCCCCAACAAGTTCAACGCAGGAGGCCACGAGGTCTGCGCAATGGTTGCCAACCTATGGCATTGTCAGTAGCCTATCCATAAATGCTGAGCGTCGAGCAAAAAAGCAGCACGTATAATTTTAGGTTAAATACGAGTTCCCTTGCAGGTTCAACGCAGGAGGCCACTAGGACTGCGCAATGGTTGCCAACCTATGGCATTGTCAGTAGCCTATCCATAAATGCTGAGCGTCGAGCAAAAAAGCAGCACGTATAATTTTAGGTTAAATACGAGTTCCCTTGCAGGTTCAACGCAGGAGGCCACTAGGACTGCGCAATGGTTGCCAACCTATGGCATCGTCAGTAGCCTATCCATAAATGCTGAGCGTCGAGCAAAAAAGCAGCACGTATAATTTTAGGTTAAATACGAGTTCCCTTGCAGGTTCAACGCAGGAGGCCACTAGGTCTGCGCAATGGTTGCCAACCTATGGCATCGTCAGTAGCCTATCCATAAATGCTGAGCGTCGAGCAAAAAAGCAGCCCGTTGAATTTTAGGTTAAATAAGAGTTCCCTTGCAGGTACAACGCAGGAGGCTAGCTACTAGGTGTGCGCAATGGTTGCCAACCTATGATTTTGTCTGCAGCCTATCCATAAAAGCTGAGCATCAAGCAAGGAAACAGCAAGTACCATTTTTAAAGTCTTTAGTATAACTCGGCCGGGGTTCAGACCACCGACCTCCCAGACTCAGAGGGGTCGCTCTAACCATTACCCAACAAAGTCTGGTTTGAAAACTCATACAGATCTCGTTGCAACTCTCCTGCCTTTGATGAAAAGGTTATTGTGAAGTGCAGACCAAAATCCTGCCTTTATTTCATTGGACAACCTCGCAGGCCACAGAACACCACACCTGTAGTCTGTACCTGCGGGTAGTTAATCTTCTTTGCACATGACATGCAGGTGATAGGTTTGCCTTTACATAAATCCATTTGAAGGATTATTTCACCCACATTAAACTTTCAAATGCAAAGGGTAAATAATGTAAATGAGCAATGAAGTCATTAAGGCTGCAAATTTTATCGAATGAACCGTTTTGTTCCCACTTCAAGAGATTTGGTGTATTAAGTGAATTAACTTGAGCCTCAAGTCATGTAATTAACATGTGCATGAAAAAGAATATTTAGCCCAGCAGTTGGCCATCCATGGCTTGCAAATTATTTACTCAAAGCATGTGGCTGTCAAAGCACAACAGCCAGAGAGAGACCTGTAATGTCGAAGTCAATGTAAAAGTTTAAAATATCAACTTGTCAGAGACGTCTTTGATTTATACAATGTCGAGGCTCATGGAGAAAGTAGAACATAGAACGGATGGGGACATAACATAACAAAACAGTAGAAAGGGAAGTTACAATATAAGATTTAGAAGAATCTAACACTTTGCACTCTGGGTAAGAAAATACAATTCACACCACCTTGTCAATGTATACACAAAGAATTAAGTTAAGCACCCCTACACAACGAATTAAGGTAAGCACCCCCTAATATATATTCTTTGTGTATATGTATACATTGGCATATATTCTAAGGTATGTGAGATCAAATAATGATTGGTATGACATTAGCAATTATCCATTGATGAAATGCAGATGAGTGCACTCATCTGTGACGCCCATCGCTCGTGCAGCACGTGTTATCATCCACGTGGTCGTGATTTTCTGTAAATGCACTATCATCACGGGTTATTGCAAGTCACGCCTGAGCTCGTGTGGGGGTTACATGGTCATTTTCTCGTAATGGTGGCTCGTAGACGGTTGTCGGACGGAGAACGATGGCGGATAATAGGCATGATCGAGTCCGGAATGTCCAGAAAAGCTGTAGCTCGAACGTTTGGTTACCACCATTCGGTGATCAGTCGGTTGGTGCAGAAACACCAGGAAACGGATGCGGTGAAGGACCGCTCAAGGTCTGGAAGACCTCGCGTGACAACAGTCCGCCAAGATAGAGCGCTTTTGAGACTGGTGCGACGATATCCCTTCGCCTCGAACCATTTCCTGAAGGACAACTGGCTGCCCAACAGAAGGCTATGTCACCGTACCGTGAGGAACCGCCTGAAATCGGCCGGTTTAAGGTCAAGACGAGTGATCAAGCGTCCAAGGCTACTCGAACGACATCAGAGGGAGCGTTTGGCATGGTGCCTAGCGCGACGTGGATGGAACATCCGGTCTTGGAGGCGAGTTCATTGGTCGGATGAAAGCCGGTTCTTGCTGTACGTGACAGATGGGCGTGTTCGGGTGTGGCGCCACAAAAACACCGCGTATGCACCTAAAAACATTCAACCAACGGTACCCTTTGGTGGTGGCTCGATTATGGTCTGGGGATGCTTCTCCCATGACTGTAAGTTGGACCTGATAACTGTGCGAGGTAACCTCAACGGAGAGCGATATGCCGAGGAAATCCTGAATACCACCGTAATCCCGCACTTCGATGACCACAACCTCGCCAGCAGACCCATCTTCATGGATGACAACACCAGGCCTCACCGTGCGAGACGCGTCCGAGCCTTGCTGGAGCAAGGTGCTGTGACAACCATCCCCTGGCCTGCGTACAGTCCTGACCTGAACCCCCTCGAGCACGTTTGGGACATGTTGGGACGACAAATTGCGAAGATGGTCCCTCCAATAGCCAATCTGGATGAATTGGAACGTGCATTACATCGGGAATGGAACAACCTGCCACAGCAACGCATACGACGGCTTACAGGGTCTATGAGACGTAGGGTTGAGTCAGTGATCCGATCACGTGGGTCCTACACACGTTATTGACGCAAAGATCGCTAGAGGTCTTCTCAGAACAATGACTGTACGTTAGAAAACATAAACGTCATCCACACTGTCCGTGATGGACCTATAGCTCCATACTTAAATTGAGGTGAAAATATGCCTAAAATTCCCAAAAAATTTCACCTTAAATTATTCAGAATAAAATATTGAAAACGGCATGATTGTTATGTTTTTATGTGACCATAATATCACTTCTCCAGAAAATATAGCAATAACATGGGTATATTACACTGTTTTGACGACAAGAAACTTGTAATGTGCGAGGTTGTAAAAAAACGGGGGGGGGGGGGGTGCTTAACTTAATTCTTTGTGTATATTGTAAACTAGAACGGCGCTCGGTAGAACGCATACCTCCACCAGTTTGAACAGGTACGTTTTGTATCCCACTGATAGGCCAGATCTGGATTCGGATCTGAAACAAAATCGAATCAGCTCGTTCTTGTCGCTTAACCAACGAATCCAGGTAGTTTTGTCATAATCGGTCCACAACTTTTTGAAATATCGTGCTATATATCGTTTTTGGCCCGATCATTCAATGGTGAAGAATCACAAAAAAAAAATCTTCACCAAATTCCATTAAATTCTTCGTCACACGCCCAACCTGTCCACCAAATTTCGTCCGAATCCGTCGAGAACTTTGAAATATTCGACTCACAAACAGACAAGGGTGAAAACATAACCTTCGTCCACCATAGGTGGTGGAGGTAATAAAAGAAAAAAAAAAGAAGCTGTTTAAACATCAAACCTTGCAACAGGTTCCTCAAATAATAGCAGCCCTAACTCATAATCATCACAACAACCGTTATTCTCATAACCACCTCCACAACTTACAATTCCCGGCACCACAACAGAACTCCCTTCCCTCCCCATAGCAAGTACCTGCATCCCATCCCTTCGTCAAGCTGCTCACCTCATCATACCCGAGGATTAAAATAGATATTATATTCTCGATGATCTGAACTTTCACCATATCATTGCCAAATGAATTAATTTCCAGGTACATCGACTCGAATCGGTGTGAGCTGTAATTCATGCAAAATAAGATCCTTATTAGTGTTATGAAATGTGAAGGTAGATCTAACGTTTGTGACCGAGGTAGAGGTAAAGGTAAGGGGAAAGTGTCCTAAAAGAGTCTTCACCCAATATTTGGGGTAAAGGTGCAAGGCTATCTGTGGAGGTGAACCCAGAACAAGTTGTTTTAACAAATTCAAATGATGACTGAGCGAGTTCTGGACTGGCCAAATCACCTCCACATATTTGGTAGAATAAATACAAGTTGGAGTGAACAAACCTGTGAAATGAAGTCTACACTCAAAATGGGTTTCTTGAGAAGCACTCAAAGTGACCCCACAGGACACCGCGACCTGTTGAAAAATCTGCATTGAGCATACACCACGACTGGGGTTTACAAATCGCTGTTTTAGCAGATGAGGCTCGGTTCAGTGAGTGACAGTTGGCGGATAGTGTGAATTTGGGGTAAAATTGTCTGATAGACGTGCATCCTCCTGGGATGGTCACGCATCCCCCTGGGATGGTCGGGCATCCTCCTGGGATGGTCACGCACCCTCCTGGGATGGTCACGCATTCTCCTGGGATGGTCACGCATTCTCCTGGGATGGTCACGCATTCTCCTGGGATGGTCGGGCATCCTCCTAGGATGGCCTTGAGAGCCAGGTTCACAAATGGAGTCCAAAAATATTGGTTTCAAAAGTTGTACATATCACGAGAGATGATCAGGGACCTGCATTACACTTGGAAATCAATCTGTCAGAATTTTCAGACAACCAATCAGTTTTTAAATTTATTTATATATATACACAATCGAGGCTCGTGTAAAACATTGAACATTAATGTAATACATAACACATTGAACATGAAAAGATGCACAGACATAAAACATGCAATGAAGGGAGCGGGAGACAAGATGGGGAGAGAGGGAAGCACACAAGCACAACAACAGTAGAGAACAGGGACGTCGGTAGATCTGTGGAAGGGGGAGAGCTTGGGGGGAGGAGGCGTGGGAAGGGGGGCGGGGGGAGAAGTAAAAAAAAACATGGACACAGCTAGGACTTCCAGGAAAGAAGTCTGTATTTCAGAAAAGTGGATATGGGGTGAATTAGGTTACACGGTATAAAGCAAATTAGGGAGGGGTACACGATATAAAGCAAATTAGGGAGGGGTACACGACATAAAGCAAATTAGGGAGGGATACACAGTATAAAGCAAATTAGGGAGGGATACACAGTATAAAGCAAATTAGGAAGGGGTACACGGTATAAAGCAAATGAACACGACTAGGAATTTCAGGAAAGAAGTTGAAGATTGAAAGACGTGGATTTGGGGTGTTTTAACGAGGGTAGAAAAGATCAAGGTTTTGAATGGGGGAAGATAAGAGATGGTGGTGAACAGCTGTTTCAAAGACCTGGAGGGAGGAGAGGGATTGAAGAGTGTGGGAGATTGTTCCAGAGGTGGGAGAAAAGAGGAATGGAAGAGTGAAGGTGAGCAGAGAGTCTTGATTTTGGCAGTTTAACCAGAAGAGGGTTGCTGGCAGATATTGTGTGTCCTGCAGGAATATTTGGGGGACAGAGCACAGACAGAGCACAGACAGAGCTGGGGGAGCGAGGCCAGAGAGGAGTCGGTAGAAGACAAAGACCACCAACATGCCTGCGCTGAGAGAGAAAGGCCCTCAGTTAGCTTCATCGTGGGAGATTCCAATGATTCTGAAAGCTTTGGTTTCAACAGCGTGAAGCCGAGCTAAGTGTGAGGCAGGAGCACCGGCCCAGAGGGGAGAGCAGTATTCCATTGATCTGCAGATGAAAGCCTTGTATGTGGTGAGGAGCTCAGAAGTGCCCAGGAAGGACTTTGCACGACGGAGGATGCCCAGTCGGCGACTGGCTTTGCAGGCAGCAAGCATATCTGCATTGTCTGCCCACTATCGTCACCAATGACCAATTTCGTACCTTACATTTGTCTGGTCATGGCGGATCCACCTCCCAGATCAGCAAATTCAGTGACAGTTCTTCGAAGGTTAGTACTGTACAGGTCAGCAATTCTGGAGTGATCATCTCACCTGCATAATCACCCACAGTAAATGTCATTCATCTGCTGGTCAAAATGGAGTACAAGACATCACAAGGGATTGCAAACATTTCATTCCATGAAATGTATTTTTCACAGTCCACCTGAACATGGCAAGACAGTCGCTTCTTCTGTGCAATATTCAGGTTCCTTGGAAGATTCCATGAGTTTGGCATTTGTCAAGGTACCCAATCATCAGGCAGGTAAAATGTACATTAAACCACCATTTTCGCAAAGTACAATATACTCGTCCAAGTTGGGCAAAAAGTTTCCCTCCATCAGTACCAGTAAGAATGGATGAAATCAACGACATTGATGGAGGTGTGCTACAACCACCGTGAGAACCAAGAAGGTGACATGTCTGACGTCAACCCTTCATCAAGCACTGGTAATCCTTGGCTCGGATGGCACATCCATACATTTGTTGCATCATTTCTACACATTCTACTAGCAAGTCCAGCCAGCATTTTTTGTTTTAGTTGGGATCAGGTCAAGTTTTTAGCTGGCAAACCTTTTGAAAAGGGGAACTGGAGTAGTCCTTGTGCATGGACAAGATTGGGAGCATCAGTTTGAAAATAAATGTACATAAACTTTGTTCATGTTTACATTTTTACTTCCACCACCAAAGCTGGATGGAGGTCATAGGTATGTGCGTGTCTGTCGAACTGTGTCTGTCTGACTGTGAACAGGATGTCTCAAAAGGTTGTGGACGGATTCCGACTCAATTTAGTGGAGACGTTGGCTATGTGGCCAGGACGAAATGATTAGATTTTGGTTCAGGTCCGAATCCAGATCCAGTCTATCAGTGGGAAACAAAACGGATACTGCTCAGCCTGGTGAAGGTATGCTCTCTACCCAATGCAGTTATAGTTTTATTTTACTTTAACATTTCATTTGCCAGAGTTGTGCATCAAGGAGGGCCGACATCATACCTGAGCTTCCTTTCAATTTACTTCTGGTCAAAGGGATGTGGGGAGGGCTCGGGTTCAACAACTCCAAACCCACGTCCCTCCTCCTTCCATGGAACTACACCTGCAATCAAGGCCTCCATTAGAGGCCTGTGGAGACTATGGCCGCAGGACTCCCACCCACAAAAATAACAATCACCATCGAACTTACATCATTTCCTCCAGGTATCAGAAGTACGTGCAGCACATCAATTGTGTAATTATTGCAACAAATCTACTCAACTGACGATCTGTCATTTGATTGGTCCTCCCATAGAAGGTCCCTCCTCCCTCTCGCAAACCCCACCCACTGCCCGCGATTTCGCAGGGAACCACATACTGTTCGTCGCGCACACCTAGAGGCTATAGAGATCCTACCTGAAAAACAAAAACTTCGTGCCTCGCATCGTAATACAAAACGAACGGTGTAAACGAGACATTTAAATCGTAATGAAGCCAATTGATCCATTGGATGTTACCAAGCACAAAGTGGAACACGAAGCCAGCGTGACACCAGAGGGTAATCACTAATCAGCATTTCAAAAGAACTTACATTCTTAATGAGCATTCAAGCTCGTGTACGTGGTCATCATTACCATTCACAGAACCGATAAAAAGTTAACTTTTACCGATTTGTAAACAAATCAAAAAACCGTTGGAAGTTAATCAAAACAATAGAAAACCATTTACAAATGGACGACTGAGGTGTGCTTCGTATGAATGGCACAGGTAGGGGGGATGTGATGTGCTAGGTGTACAGGTAGTATAGAATATGTTCAAATGGTAATCGAATCTTCATTTCAATTTTCAAACATTTAAAAACGGTTAACATGGAATTTTGGAAAGCACAACTAACACTTCCCCCCCACCCCCTCACTAACTAATAAAGGGAATGGGTGCTCATGCCAAGGTATTACTCCAACCTTTTGGCTAGATCTCTGTTAGACATGTTATGGCTCCTGGAGCCTTGGTCATGAGGAATGTTTTAATGAGAAAGGTTCCAGTCTTCATTTTTGTTCTTTTGTTTGGATGAAGGTTTAAAAAAGTTTTGGCAACTCTTTTGTACAATGTTTTGTAAACTTCCCAATCAAATAAAGTTTCCTGGTTTTTGCAGTCTGCCTGGAGCTTGGGAACAACACCACAAATAATGCCAAAGGTCACCAAAGGAAACAAAAGTGATTAGGTTATTGAATTATATTTCACATTTGTTTTGGTTGTTGTTGTTGTTTGCACATCACTGTCAGTGATCTCAGCCAATGCTCCCTACAGAATTGATCAAAATGCATCTCACTGCATGGACTCGTATGACTAGTATGGCGGACAATTTTAAGATGTGATAATGGCACGAGTTTGGGAACACTTGGAATAAGTCTTACAATCCTGACAAATCTCATACCAAACATCTCCGAAAGGACCGCCTGGCAAGCCCTATCTACTTAATCCTCTTGAGGAAGTTGAATTATCCAAACTCTTGGGTCTCACTATCAGCCATGATCTTGGGCAAAACACATTTCAAAGCTGGCCTCCAAAGACAGCCGCTGACTGGGCATCCTCCGTTGTACAACGTCCTTCCTTGGCACACCTGAACTCCTATCCACCTACAAGGTCTTAATCCTCAGCTTTGAGTTCTGCTCTCTCCTCTGGGCTGGTACCCCCGTCTCACCGAGCTCCACTTGCCGGTGTGGAAACAAAGGCCTTCAAACCCTGCAAAAAATAAGTTAAAAACAAGCAGATACATTCAAAGTACACCGCCCCCCATGCCAAATAAATAAATATCCTACAGCGCGGCATTGCAGCTCATAGAAACTGTATTGGGAGGGAGAGGTGTACAATAATTGATTGATTAATTGCATAATTAAAATCAAGAAATAACGAACATAAAATATTTTCTTAATCAATTGGCTAATGGCATACCTAAACCACCAGCGAAGCTGTAGCTTTTTGAAAAAATTAAATAAGCCATTAATTGAAAAAAAACCAAATTGATTAATCAATAAATGAAAAATATCATTTACAGCCAAATCACTTTGTCACTGTCATGTCCAAATATCAGCTTCCTGGCTCAAAAGGTGCCTGAGATATTGCCCAGATGAGAAAGAAAATAAATAAATGATGAATAATGAAAATAAATAAATAATTTAAAAAAAAAAAATCTATTGCCTAATACAACACATAAACCACCATTTCATCCGAATGTGGAGCTTAAAAAAAATTTTTTTTAGTCATTAATCAAATAATTAATCGATTAATTGATTAATCAAAAATAGCCCTGACAGCCAAATCGCTTGGTCATTGTCATGTCCAAATATCAGCTTCCCAGCTCAAAAGGTGCCAGAGATAATGCCCAGAGTAGAAAGGAAATATACAAGTACTTAATTGCTAATAATTAAATAACTAATCAATTAATTAATCAAAAAACAAAAATACAGTGTTTTAACAAAGCACTTGCTCACTATTGTGCCGAAATTTCAGCTCCCTAGCTCAAAGGATGGCTGAGATATCGCCCAGACAAACAAGAAAACACAAACAACCAACCAGAGTGAAAACTCAGTACTCCCTTTCAGCGTGCGTCATTGCCAAGCCCCCTTCGGTGCCCGGCAATGACGTTATGCAGCGCCTAGAGATGGCATAGGAAAGGAGCGGTGTACAATAAAATCTACAGAAATTTAGAACATTCTATAGAACTGTTCTATATAAATTCACAGGTTGGCATGGAGATGGGGAGGGGTTCCTTTTACCTAGACCTAACCCAGGGTCCAAAGCAACACCTATTAAAACTTTGGAGATTCGGTCAAAATTGCAAGTCATCCCTCCCACTCCTATCTTTCATAACCCCCCTACTGGTGAAACTCCCAAAAAATTTGATCACTGCTCACCTCCATTCATTCATTTGTTCCTCGTTTTCCCCGCCTTTACAATCAACTTCCACATTCGCTTCAATCTCATCCTTCCCTCCAGGTCTTCAACACAGCTGTTCACCACCATCGCAGATCATCCCCAATCCAATTCCACGATCTCTTCTTCCCTCATTAAACCAACCCCTTCCAAATGTCCAATCTTTCCTTCCTGAGTTTGCTTTTGTATCAATCATGTATCCTCCCCTACTCTTATTTGTCAAAGTCTCCCTCTATGTTGTCCTTAAACTCTGCCATTGGAGTTCTCTCCCCCTCCACTGTTCCTTTTGTTTGGTTGTATCCTGATCCATTCTGTGTTCTCGCTCTACCATGAAGCACGACATTACACAAAAAGGAAGTTATAATAGTGTGGTATTAAAAAAAAAAGTTCCAATTTGAGCTTAATAGCAAGGGGCTTGTGAAGTTATAACCACCATATTCACTTGTGCAACAACAACAACAAACCACTCCCTTTATTTCAACCACTTTAGATGGTTGTTCCAAGCACAAAAGATGATTGGCCAAACTTCCTCTTGAAGAATTGGTAATCGAGCAAAACTACTTCAGGCAAAGGCCTTTGCACCTCATTGATCCGTCAGGGGTGTAGTTGATCTATCAAGAGCCTCCGATCAGGGCTTTTGGTGTCATTGATATGGTCTAGTCCAGCTTGGCACAAACTTACCTGGGATGGGCAAGTCTAAGTGGCTTCTCACAATTCAACCAAAAGACTTTTGCCCTCACCAATCTCCAGCCTTCGTGTTTCGCACAGGCTACTTTGAGGCTTTTCAATCACGTTTCTCACCCTAAAATATGGCGAATCCTGCTTTGGCTTCACATCCGAGTTTACCATCACCCTCAAAAAAACATTACTTGCACTTCTACACGAACTTCCCCTCCTAATTTCCAACGGCACAGAAATCGTGCATTCCTGGCATCGTCGCGTGGCCACATCACCCACCCTCAGTGCTGCAACATTCAACAGCAATTGTTACAACCAGCAAAAGCAATTTGCCATTGCACCAACTTGAACAATAGCAACAGGCAAATTTCAAAAAACGTTTATTCTCTTTGAAAGGGAAACAAACAACAATTGCACAAACTGCTTTGGAAATAGATTAGAAATCTCAACCAGAGCGATGGGGCGAGGGGAAAAAAACAACAAAATAACTTGAAAACTTCAAACAATGCTTCTAAAAGCAACCCTTTAAAGACAACCCCCGAGATGCAAACAAAATGGCAAGGTTGTTCCTGCGGTACAATTTTAGTCTCGACTGCAGAAAATAGCCATTTAAGGAATCAACGGGAGAATTTCCTTCGAGATTAAAACTATCTTAATAAATGAGCACAGAATGTGCACAGACATTGTTTTGGACATCGTACAAAAACAGGATGTGCACATTTTCCAAGAGAAAACTATTGCATTGGTCTGTAAACAAAAGAAAAAGTAAAGAAAACAAAACATTCATAGTCTTCAAAGTTGCAAAACAAATATTAAAACTATCATATACAAAATGGTTGGGTCTTCGACCTTGGCATATTTAGATGGTGAAACCATGGCAAAGTTTTGCTTTTGCGTGCAGTGCTAGTGTGGTTTAAAAGAAAAATCAAACAACGCGCAGAGCAGAGAACGCAAGCAATTTGATATCCGTTATGGGGAGAGGAAACAAAGATGCACAACTGCTCAAAGCAAGTTAAAGACGAAATGGCAATAGGAGGGTGCATGGGGGGTAGTGGGATTTTGTGGGATTTCATCGTGGGGATTTCCTTTTTATGCCGCCAGGCAGAGTTACCCTTAAAACAGCCGATCCATGAACGACAGTGGTAGCATTTTGCAACCTACACAAAACAGGCAATATGTTAAAAAAAAACAAAAAAAACCCTTTCACTCTTCGAATGGGAAATCTTTCAAATCGCTTGATTCTTTGGCAACAAATACCAACTAAAGCACCAATGGAAATGTTACCGAGGTAGCCTTCGCAGCATATGCAAAAGTTGTTCATGCTGCAATGTGGGATCGGTTCGGAGCCACAAAATTAAATTGCCAGCCGTAACTTAGCGGTTTATGGAGTCAGACTTAACTTGCATGTAAAACGACAAACATTCACAAACTGGGCCCAAAAATAGATAGTCAATCACACTTAGCATTTCCAAAATAAGTACCCGACATGTTAAAAACTAGGCTAAAGAAACAAACATTGAAAAAAAAGATATCACCTTTAAACTTGCACTTTAATGTTAGCTATTTGAGAAAACAAAGTCCTAAAAACTAGAGAAGGTGTAAAAAACAAACCAACAACAAACCTTTTTCCAAAACGATTTAAGAGGTAGACATTGGCTTCGGATGACCTGTGTTTAAGAACACATTTGGTCCGGCATTAAAGAGGATCACCAAGAATAACTGATAGTGGAGAACCAAACATTGTAGAGAAAGCGCAAACAGTGCCAAGAGATTCCCTGAGGTTCAAATGGAAGGGGGACGAAATAGCACACTTATATTGACGATGGAGAAAGGTGTTCAACCAACGGCATTATCAATTTTTGGCAACCAAAATTAAAATACAAGGATACGATTATGGCCAAAATCTACGACAACAACTTGACCACTTGGGGCAACTGCAATACCCGATGGACGATCCATTTGGCCGGGGCAACCAAACTGGCAGATAAAGACGCCAGAAGGCCAGAAGACCTGAATACGGTTATTTCGAGAATCCGCCACCAAAATACGGCCCTCCGCATCAACAGCCACACCTTGTGGCCGCAAGAATAGGCCTGGCATGGAACCTTCAGAGCCCACATAGTGCACAGTCTGACATCGATCCCTTACTACGTATAGTCGATGAGTGTTGAAATCTGTTACGAACAGCGCGCCATTGGAATCGAAAGTAACGCCTCGCGGAGAATCAAAGTGAATCCAGAAAGGTGCATCCAAGCAATACTTGTTGAGAAACACACCATCGGGCCGAAATATCTGCACCCGATGGTTGCGGGTATCAGACACCGCAATTACACCGGTACCTGGACAAGCTGCAACATCCCAAGGATAGCAAAAATGACCATTGTTGCTGCCACGCTCCCCAAAAGCCAGGACGAAGTGTCCACGTGGAGAGAAGATCTGCACACGGTGGTTGTCCTTGTCCGCTATTATTATTCGATTATCTTCGTCACAAGCCACACCTGCAGGTCTATCAAACTGGCCATGTCGACTTCCTCCGGTGCCAAACATAAACAGGAATATTCCATTGGATTTAAACACCTGCAAATGGAACCAAAGCAATAAGTCAACATTACCGTACTTGGCTGAAGGGTTCTTTACTGCAGAAGAAATGTATACATGACTGTTGGGGTGGAATTTTTTTCCTTGGTTAACTACATACAAGGGGCAATCGAAAAGCTCCACAAATGAACTCACAATTGGCCGAGAAAGACTTACATTGTACACAAATGGAGGCTACTTGTAGTTGCTACTAACACTTGCCAAAAAAAAAAATGTTGTTAAAAGGAAACTTTCAAATGCGATACAATGAACAAGGTTCTTCCACAAACAATATGTTGCTCTACCCTGCAGGTAAGAGTTATTGTCATCTCAGCAAGAGGCCAAGACCCACGGTTTGCTCCATTACTCATCACAAGCAAATAGGTACATTCTGGCCTCACCACATCCACCCTTTCCTCCAGGATCACACCTGGTTACTCTCCCCCAAGTTTGAGCTGGATATCTAGTTTTATCATACTTTTTCTCATCCGCGGAAAAGAGTCCATGTGTCAATCTTGTGCTCTTACCTCCTGTCTTCCAAGACGATCATTCACCTCAATATGCCAACTCTAACACCAAACCACTTTCTCATACCAAAGCAAGCAGAGATCATTTTAAACATTTTTGTCCAAGTGTTTCTCCTCTGGCCAATCTGGCAAACTGTGCAGTAAGAGCACCTCCATGAACATAACATCCAAAATCACCCATTACCAGTAAATCTAGGTGTCACAATAATTCTGCCAATGAGCAAATTTCAGTTTGCCTCAAAATAAGTGAAAACTGTTTTCTCACCAATGTCAGAGAAGCACACCTGGGAGTATGGGTGTGGTTCTTTAAAGGATTTTTAAGCACGAGTGCACACAAAGCACCAGATGGTACAGTGCAATATTGGTTTTTTTGACATCAGTTGCAATGTTTAAAGCTAATTTCACCAAATCTCATCTGCACTCATTCATTCCTATTTTTCCCACCTGTGGAACCAACTTCTATATTCGCTTCGATCTTATTCTTCCATCCAGATGTTAAAGACAGCTGTTCATCACAATATTAGATCTTCCACCATCCATAACCAGGATAATTTGGACCCCCATTAAAACACCACTATCTATTGATTGATTGATCAATAAATCAAAATTAGCATTTATAGCCAAATCACTTGGTCACTGTCATGTCCAAATATCAGCTTCCTCGCTCAAAAGGTGCCCGAGATATTGCCCAGATGAGAAAATAGTGATGAATAATGAAAATAAATAAATGATAATTAAATTATTAATCAATTGTCTAATAGCATAGCTAAACCACCACCATTTCATCTGAATCTAACTTTAAAAAATAATCGAACAATTAAATAATTAATCGATTAATTAATAAAGCAAAAATACCATTTACAGCCAAATCACTTGGTCATTGCCATGTCTAAATATCAGCTTCCTAACTCAAAAGGTGCACAAGATATTGTCCAGATGAGAAAGAAAATATATGTGATTACTAAATCGATATTAAGTAATTAACAAATTAATTGATTAATCAAAAAACCAAAAATACTGTTTTGCCAAAGAACGTGCTCACTATTACGCCGAAATTTCAGCTTCTCAGCTCAAAGAATGGCTCAGATATCGCCCGGACAAACAACAACACAAGACAAGTACAGATACAAAGTACACCGCCCCCATGCCAAATAAATAAACATCCTCTAGAGGGGAATTGCTGGGACGCCTTCGGCACCTGGTAATCCCACCATGCAGTGCATAGAGATGGTATAGGGAGGGAGAGGTGTACAATAATTGATTGTGATATTAAAATGAATATATAATAATCGTAAAATACTTAATTTCTTAATCAATTGGCTAATATCGTACCTAAACCACCAGTTTCATCCGAATCTGTAACTTTTTGAAAACGAATTAAATAATTAATCAAAAATTTAATAATAGATTGATTAATCAATACATCCAAAATATCCTTTATAGCCACATCACTTGGTCATTGCCGTGTTGAAATATCAGCTTCCTAACTCAAAAGATGCCCGAGATAATGCCTAGAGGAGAAAGGAAATAAATAAGTAGTTAATTAATCGCTAATAATTAATTAATTGATTAATCAAAAAAAATACTGTTTTTGCCAAAGCACGTGCTCACTATTGTGCTGAAATTTCAGCTTCCGAGCTCAAAGGATGGCTGAGATATCGCCCGGACAAACAAGAAAACAAACAAGAAACTAGAGTGAAAACTGAGTACTCCCTTTCAGCACATGTCATCGGTGGGTCCCCTTCGGTGTCTGGCAATGACGTCATGCAGCGCCTGGAGATGGAATAGGAAAGGAGCGGTGTACAATGCAAATACTGGAATAGCTGGAGTAGCCTTTCACCAATTACATTAATGGTACATGTTGGGTTTTGAGCCTGGTGTTGGCTTAGCTGTTAGGGTGCCGGGATGGGATCCTAGGATCCTGGGTTCGAATCCCGGTCGATCGCTGAACGCCAGGGGGGTTCACTCAGCCTGTCATCCTTTCAAGGTCGGCAAATTGAGTACCAGTTCACTGGTAAATCCGTGTTTGTAGTAAGAGGCGACTGACAGGGTTGGCGGTAGGAAGGGCATCCGGCCATTAAACTGCTTCAAAAACGGGACCATGGTGCCCAAAAAGGCTAACCGCTGCTCTGCGGGGAAAAATGGCCTCGAAAGGTGGTTCTACATGTTGAGTTTTTTTTTTTAATGGCAGAAAGTATAGTAACTGTACCATGTACAAATAGCTTGCCAATCCAGGCAAAGAATAAAAGGGAAAATTGCAGGAATGAAAAGATAAAATTTCTTTGTGTTGGCCAGATGGTGAAACAAAAAGTTTTCCTCGATAGGAATTACAATTTCAACTAGAGGGAAGTTGATGGCACACCACCGCAAATCCCCACACTTCCCCACCTAAAGCCAAGTTGAAATATGGCATAAGGTTCCACCAGGATTGACCAAATATCAAATTTGAGTAAAAAAAAAAAATTGTTTTGATCCCTGTGACTACAGTCCCCACCCCCTGGGGGCATGAACCAGGGGTCAAATGCAAAATAAAAAAAACATTACATATTTCATGCGTCTTCCAAGGTTGATTGCATATACAAAGCTTCATTTAAAAATGTGCCGTAAGTGCATTTTTCAGTATTTGACCATTTGACACCACCCCAGCGAGCGGGGCCAAAATGGCACTACTGATGCACCTTCTTGACATGTGATAACTACCAAATCGTTTAGGAGATAGCATGAGCCAGACAGACAGATACAGACAGGACAGACGCAATTAAAATATATTCCTCCCCCCTCCTTTCCCCTCCCCCCAATCTTTTTTTAAAAAGCATGGGGGATAAAAATAGAATTCAAAATAAATAAACTAGTCGATAAGTTTCAGCATACAACAAGCAAAGATAACTAGATATTAACAATCACAAAGCAATCGCCAGGGGTAAGCCTCCCCCAAACAGAAGAGGCTTACCCCTTGTGATTGCCTGAGACTTACCCTTGGCCTGTGATTCAATGATGGTCATATTTGTTTTGGACCACCATATGAACTCGACCTTCAACATTTAGGGACGGAGTGTAAATAAAGAAAATGTGTCCCCATCTACAATCTATCCATGCAACTAAACGTGAAAAATCAGACGAAGATTATTGAAGTAATCAGCAAAAGTTTGTTAATTGTAAATTGCTCTCTCTCATGCACAGATTTATCCCATCTCGTCTTCAGTTGTCATACCCTTCCTCCCATCCATGGTACACGGAATCTTGTGGTGAGGCTGTTGCCCAGAAACAACTTGCCTTCGTCTCCTGGAAAGCAAATCCAACGGAAGGAAATCTCATTTCCTTTCACAAAGCCCGAAACAAGTGTGTGTCCACCCTCAGGAGAGCCAGGAAACAATATCTCTCCGTTCTCAAGACCGAACTCTCTTATCTGTCTCCCTCTTCCAAATCCTGGTGGCGTCTGGTCAAATCCGTTTCTGGTGTTTGTTCCCCCTCCATCCCCTCCCTTACCTCATACGGCTACACAGCTGACTCCGCACGTGAAAAAGCTGAATGCCTCAACTCTGCGTTTGCCTCTAAATCTTGTGTCCCAAACCCACCCCTCTCTGTACCCACCATACCCAGTCGTACCCTGCTGCTCCTGGACTCCGTGTCCTTTCCTCCTGACAAGGTGGAAAAGTTTGTGAACCCTCGACACCGATTCTGCAACTGGACCAGACGGCATCAGCCCACGGGTCCTAAAATCCTGTTCTTCCGCTCTTTCACTCCCTCTCTGTTCTCTTCACCCTCTCTTTTGCTCAAGGTCAACTGCCATCTGCTTGGAAATCAGCCAACATCACCGCTTTACACAGAAAAGGTGCAAAAACAGATCCAAGCAACTACAGACCAATAAGCCTTCTCCCAATTATCAGTAAAGTCATGGAATCCATCATTGCTTCGGATATGAAATCTTTCCTCTTCTCCAATGGCTTGATCTCTTATCATCAATTTGGTTTCAGACCAGGTCACTCTACTCTGGACATGCTGCTTCTGCTGTCAACAATGGATGGAGGTCCTCAATGCCAAACAGGAAATTAGAGCCGTCTCCCTCGACATATCGCATGCCTTCGATATGGTCTGGCACCCCGCTCTGCTCACCAAACTCTCCTCCTTTGGTATCCATGGAAATCTCCACGCATGCCTGGCGGACTTCCTCTCTAGCCGTAGTCAACGTGTGGCCCTGAATGGGTTTCTCTCATCTCCTCTTCCCGTTCAGGCTGGAGTCCCCCAAGGCAGTGTTCTGGGCCCTGTGCTTTTTCTGGTCTTCATCAATGATCTCTCTGACTCTCTTGAAAATCCTCTCTATCTCTTTGCTGATGACTCCACTCTCTGCCGCTCCATTCCTCATCCCTCAGATCGGCAGTCTGCAGCCTCCTCACTCTGCAGACCTGGATAAAATCACAGACTGGGCAAACAAGTGGAACATGTCTTTCAATCCTGACAAATCTCACACTCTTACGATGTCTCTCCGAAAAGACCGACTCGACAACCCTCCCATCTACTTTCTGAATAATCCTCTCCAAGAAGTTCTGTCACTCAAGCTTTTGGGTCTCACTATCTGCCATGATCTTTCCTGGGAAAACCACATTTCCAAGCTGGCCTCCAAAGCCAGTCGCCGACTGGGCATCCTCCGTCATGCGAAGTCCTTCCTTGGCACACCTGAGCTCCTTACCACATACAAGGCTTTCATCCGCAGCTCAATGGAATACTGCTCTCCCCTATGGGCTGGTGCCGCTGCCTCACACCTAGCTCATCTTCACGCTGTTGAAACCAAAGTGTTCAGAATCATTGGAATCTCCTGCGATGACGCCATCTCCGAGGGCCTTTCACTTACTCACTGCAGGCAGGTTGGTAGTCTTTCCGTCTTCTACCGACTCCTCTCCGGCCTTGCTCCCCCAGCTCTCTGTCCCCAAAATATTCCTACACGTCGCACAAGATCTGCCTGCAACCCTCATGTTTAAATTGCCAAAATAAACTCTGCTCACCTTCACTCCTTCAATCCTCTTTTCTCCCGCCTCTGGAACAAACTCCCTTACTAGTGTAGCAGCATAGCAAACCTGTTGTGCATTTTGTGATACAAGCACCAAATTTGGCACAAATGTACATTTAATATGTTGCGAACATTTTCAGATATTGGGCCACTTGAAATTCCGTAATTTTTTTTTTCAATTTTTTTCAAATTTCGTAATTTCAAATTTTTAGGGTGACACCGTCACAATTTCGGTCTTCGAGGCCGGCCGATATAGTGGGGCGGCTTAGCCCAAATATTCAAAAGAATTGTGCATTTTGTGATACAAGCACCAAATTTGGCACAAATGTACATGAATATGTTGCGAACATTGTGTGGTCAGCAATGAAGACGAGAGTCTGAATTACATGTATGCAAAAGACCTTGTGAACCAGTGAAGCAAATACACGGGTAAGCATGAATTAAATCTCGGGCATGATATAATTTCCATGATGTTTACCTCTACACTCAATGGTGGAAGGAGGTAATGTTTTGATCCCAGCTTGTCTGTATGTCTGTTTGTCTGTTAGTCCACAAAATTCCAGACAAAGCTTGTAGTAGTGGTAGTTGTAGTGGTAGTGGTGATAACAGAAATTATTATATAGAACTGAACTTATATTATTATTATATGCAGAAAATAACTTCATTTCTATATGCCCTGCAGTGGACAGGTTAATTGGTTTATGCACTGAAGGGGTCACCCTGGTGTGCACTGCTGTGTTCTACCTCACTGAGTTGTTCAGGTATGATGTACTCAGCACAAGCTTCCGGTCGGCCCGGAGGTGGGGGTGCGCCCTGTCACGGAACGTAAAAACAAACGGCCTGCCGGGGCCGCCCAAAAGTCGGGCGTGAGGGGCGCGTCCACTAATGGAACGCCTCTCGCTTCCCAGATCGAGGGCCACGTGGTCAGGAGAACCTCGTCCCTTCCGGTCACACTTTGCCTATCGGCCGGCCTCGAAGACCGAAATTGTGACGGTGTCACCCGAAAAATGTGAAATTACGAAATTTAAAAAAATTTGAAAAAAAAAATTACGGAATTTCAAGTGGCCCAATATCTGAAAATGTTCACAACATATTAATGTACATTTGTGCCAAATTTGGTGCTTGTATCACAAAATGCACAATTCTTTTGAATATTTGGGCTAAGCCGCCCCACTATACTCTTCAATCCCACTCCTCCCTCCAGGTCTTTAAAACAGCTGTTCACCACCATCTCTTATCTTCCCCAATCCAAATCCTTGATCTTTTCTACCCCCACTAATTTCACCCCAAATCCACTTTTTTGAAATACCAACTTCTTTCCTGGAAGTCCTTGGTGTCCTTGCGTTTTATACCTATCCTGCCTCCCCACAAGCCCTCTCCCTCCCACACATCTCCGGATGTCCCTGCTCTCAAATGTTGTGTTTGTGTGCTTCCTCCCCTTCTCTCCCCATCTTGTCTAACGCTCCCCTTTTTATATACTTTGTTTACTTGCTTGATTTGTTTGTTTGATAAATGTTAGCTCTTTCATGAGCCTTGATTCTGTATACCAAAAAAAGAAAAAAAAGCTGTCACCTCACCACATGCTTTACCACTTGCCATCACCTTCGTCTTTCCTTTTTTTTTTTTTTTTTTGTATACTGAATCGAGGCTCGTGAAAGAGGTAACATTTATTTCACAAACAAATCAACCAGACAAACAAAATATACAAAAAGAGGGAGCGGAAGACAAGATGTGGAGAGAAGGGGAAGGGTATTCACCTTCAGACCTTTCGTCTCCATACATTCCTTCCACTTGTTCATCTTTTCCTTCAGTCCATCCATACTTTCCGCAATCAACACGAGATCATCTGCATACAACAACTCCCACGGTAAACCCTCCTTTACGTTCTGAGCCAGCACCTCCATCACAGCTACAAATAGTAGTGGACTTAGTACCGACCCCTGATGCACTCCCACCTTCACCTCAAACTCACCACTGTTCCCGTCCTTCGTCCTTGCAGCTGTGCGCACTCTTTTGTACATTGCCATCACTACTCTGATCAACCATTCCTCCACTCCTAACTTCCTCAAAGCCCATGTCAATACTTCACGAGGAACCCTATCGAATGCTTTCTCCAGATCAACAAACCCAAGAAACAACTTCTTCCTCTTCTCCATGTACTTCTCCTGCAACTGCCTCACAATAAAGAGCGCGTCTGTCGTTCCTCTTCCTAGCATAAATCCAAACTGCATTTCGTCGATCTTCATCTTCTTCCTTATCCTCCCCTCCAACACCCTTTCCAATACCTTCATTCCATGCTCCAATAACTTTATTGCTCGGTACGAGCCACACTCCAGAGGGTCACCTTTCCCCTTGTATAGAGGGACGAGGGTACTCGGTTCCCAATCCACTGGAATGCGGCCTTCTTTCACCACCAGATTACAGATCTCTGTCATTCTCTTCACACCCCAACTTCCTGCTGCCTTCAACATATCTCCCACAACTCCCATCGGCCCTCCCGCTTTTCTACTCTTCATTGCTTTTATCACTTCCTCAACTTCCTTCTCAGTTATCTTCTCTGCTGGTCCCAAAACTGGGTTACTCTCTATGTTGCCATCCCATTCATTCTCTGTATTCAACAGCATTTCCATATATCTTTTCCATCTTCCTTTAATTCCATCTCGGTCCACAACGATTTGCCCCACTTCATCCTTCAAGCAACTCACCCCCATCACATCACACCTCTCTTTCGCTATCTGCTTTGCAATCCTGAATATCCCTCTGACCCTCTTCCGAATCCAAGCTTTCTCCGAACATTTTCCTACATGCCTCCTGCGCCTTTGCTACCTTTCTTTGCAGCCTTCTTGGCTGCCTTATAACTTTCATGCTCTGCTTTTTCTGCTCCCTTACCCTTCGCCTTCTGCCACTCCTTGAACTTCCTCTTCTCGTCAATCCTCTTTCCAACTTCCTCATCCCACCACCATGTTTCCGAGTGCCTCGGTGGTCCTTTTGTCCATCCACATACCTCACCAACGGCTCCCAACAGACTATCTTTCATTGACATCCAATCACTTTCAAGCTCAACCACATCATCCTCTACCCTACTCAGCCTCTCTTTTAATGCCTCCCTTACTGTCACCTCTTTCAACCTCCACACCTTCATTCTCGGTTGGTACTTCACAGGCCGAGCTCTCCTCGCACTTTTCACCCTTATGTCGCAGACAACGAAGTGGTGCTGTGAAACAGCCTCCTCCCCTGGGATCACCTTTGTGTCCCGGAGGTGCCCCCTATCTCGCCTACGCATCAGCAGGTAGTCAACGGTTGTCGTCGACCCACCTGACGTGCATGTAACAAGCTTATTATCCTCTTTCTGGAACTGAGTATTACAAATCAACAAATCAGCTCCATCAGCAAACTCCAAAAATCCTTTCACCTTCTCCATTTCTCACACCATATCCATAAACCCCATGAACTCCCTCAGTCCATACTCCTTCCCACATGTCCATTTAGATCTCCTCCTACCACAACAACTTCCTCATCTTTCACGTTTTCCATCAGCTTCTCTATCGCACACCACAAGTTGTCCTTCTCTTCATCGCTCCGACCAACCTGCGGAGCATATCCTGAGATGACGTTCACCAAGAGCTTTCCAATCATCATTTTCACCATCAACCTATCACTCTCTAGTCACACTCACCACACTGTCTACAAACTCCTCAGAAAACAGGACACCAACACCATTCACACCCTCCGGGCACCCTTGCCACACAAACTTGTATTTCTGACCCTGCCTACCCTTCAACATTCTCACACCACTTCCCTTCCATCTCATCTCTTGCACACAACATATGTCCACTCTTCTTCTGATCAATACTTCCACCACTTCTCCTGATCTCCCTGTCATTGTCCCTACATTCCATGTCCCAAACCTCAGAAACCGATCTCCACTTCGGGCTGTACCCTGCCCATATGTAGTTGTAATCGTCATGGTTCCCTTTTTGAGGCAATGTTTTTATGGCCGGATGCACTTCCTGACGCCAACCCTCTTAGTCGCCTTTACGACACGCAGGGATACGGTGTACCTATTCTAACCCGGGTACACACCAGGATTATACATAATGGCATTATACATAATGTAGTAAAATGTTAAAATGTGCAAAAGTATTCATAGACTTGAATTGCCTGGAAGAGAAGCGGAGGATACAATGAATAAAAGCTGACAAGGCTATTTTATTGACAATTTTAATAGTTTAGCTTCACCAAAGAAGCCTAATCTTCATAAAGGCAATAGGAAATGCTGCAGTTTAGAATACATTTGGCCCTCTCAGGTCAGTCTACTCTTGGCCCCTATTCTGGCCAACACTGCCACACAACCAGCTTCTCTTGAGTCTAGATGGGATGATGCACTTGTCGTCCTTTCTTTTCATGGCATCTTTAAGTCCTTAGACAGACAAGGGTGAAAACATAACCTCCATCTACCTTCGGTGGCGGGGGTAATAATTAACCTAATTTTTCTTTCAGTGGAAGAACTCATGAGCTTCAACAAGGTTACACAATGAAGGTGTTTGCAATTACAGAAGGATTAAACTGGATGAAAGGGTTAAAAGTCTTCCAAAATTATTTTGGCCACAAAGTTTATGACAAGGTAATCACAGGCCAGCACACGCTCACCTGAATGCGGTTGTTGCTACGATCTGCAACGATGATGCGTCCATCATAGTCGATACAGATTCCCCATGGACGGCACAGCTTGCCTTCAGCATCCCCTTCACCGCCAAAGATCATCGATGGGAACATAATTCCACGGTAGTTGCGTTCTTCACGGACAGACACCGAGAAAGGGCTACCGACAAGTGGCTTGTTGGGACGAAGCATCACCGTCACTCGATGTATTCCCTCAACTCGTGGCCAGTAGCGCACACTGTATGTCCCATCAGATTTGTCAGTTACCTTCATGGGGATTAAAGGTGATGGATAGAGGTGGAACTTTAGAAACTTCAACTCTGTTGTGGCATTCAGCATTTAAAAACAACACAACAGCAATAATAAATTTTTTTTTAAACGAACTCAAAGCTGCACAAAATACCAAAACTCACTTGAACTAGACACAGGGTGCCGCTAGGTTCTGTCACTGTAACCGAAAGGCTGTCACTCCCCGAATTGTGCACCTCCCCACCATGGTCATTCACAGTCACATTGAACATAGCTTGGATGCCACGTACTGCATTCTTTATGCCCAAACCGTTCACCACCGACAGCAGAGCACATGCTCCACTGCTCACTCGACCCATAAAGCTGAATAAGAGTGAGGAGGTGGAGGAGGAGAACAGGGAATTTAAAACACCATTGAACCTTATTATAATAACACCACACAAATCAGGTTGAAGTACAATGCCGTAATTATTTACATTTTATGTGCCTGTTTGACTGTTTCTACATGGAGAAACACACCCGAAGGGATAGATTTCCACATCGTGTATTCAATTTGCATATTGTTCCATAGTCTTTCAATATACAATGCCTGACTATGTAATGCATAAGCTGCATCGATCTCGCAGTTTAAAAATCAGTATAAAACAAAAACTAAAACCAAGGATAGTTTACACTAAGCTCCGGGTCAGTGGGTGATAAAACATTTTTAATTATTTATATCTACTATGGCGACGAGCTGGGAGGAAGAACTGGCCGAGAGCAAACGGTTGATGCCCATGTTATGCGTCACAGCACTGACTAGGCTCTGTACACTTGTTTTGTTGCTCAAACACCTTAATCTTCAAATTGTTACACATTACGCACCCTTAATCTCAAAAGCATGGTTCTTTCAAACATGGAAAACAGGGATGAAACTACGACCGCAGTTATTTTTAAAAAGTGCTAAAACATTCCCACACAACAATGAAACAGATGGAAGTCTTTCTAAAAGTCAAAAGGCCAATAGAAGCAGCAGTGTTGAAAATAAATAAATAAATATTTGTTGTTCCTACAGTTCGATTGTTCTCATTATCTTGCCGTGTTGTCCGGCCCAGCTCCATTTCACCTTTTCATCGAGACCAGTATGGCATCAAATTTAGTTTTCTGACCCACTCGTTTCTCTTGTCTGCAGTTCTGTCAATGAAGGAATCTTCCCAAAGCTATCCTCTTTAATCTTCTGAAACCACATTTCACTGACTCATAATTGGAGTTTCACTTTAATTGTAAACTGCCAGACAAAGGCAGTTTCACTTGGTTATTTATTTAATTTGCCATATGCTACGCTCTCCTACTGTAGTAGATCTTCACTTGCAAATGATACTTATCAATTGCCATCATTTCCCCAGAAGTAAATTCGAATGTTGCTATCAATTATGCAATGTTAAAATTTAAATTTTTGCGTATAGGTAAAAACATCGACTCAAAATTTAGCTCTTCCATATAATTTGGTGCTTTTCAGCACCATTTGAGATCAAAATTCACAAAATAGAAAAAAAATAAACCAACACAAAACTATTGCGAATTTCACAAAATTAAAGGCATAATACAGCACCGACATAATATGGGCATAGTGTCAGCTACCTCCAAATAAATAGACGTCATGCATAGCATGATACTTGCAAAATCCAACCCCCCCCCCCCGCCCCCGCCCAAAAGAGTTGCCATGGATACATCAAGTTGTCCATTTCATCAAAATTAAAATTGGCAATATTCAAAACTCAGGTCAATTAAATTAAAATTAATGACTTTCAGATGAAAATTGATATTACAAGTTTAACGTTGAGTTGACCTTTGACCTTTTGACCTCAAAAATAATTGGTTTCCCAATTCAGTGCCTCGATATGCAAATGCTGTTCAATTTCCAAGTAAATTAGATGAAAAAATGACAATTGTAGACATTCGACTTCAAAATGATCTTTGACCTCAATCAATAGGCTTCTTCCTTATAAACAACTACCATCTGGTGAAGTTTAATGAAGATCGGTTTTAAATTTTGACCTGTAAGCAATTGACAGAATAACGCACAAAACCAACCGATATACTTGAAAAATGTTCGATTTTGCAAGTAATAAATGATTTTAAAACCCTAATTCCTACCACTAGGAACTATGTACATGACTACAATGATAAATGCTGGTTTTGCACATCATTGGAAATCCTCACCGGAGAGCATTGGAGAGCGCACTATCAGGTGCGGTAAAAGAAACACGGTCATCCTCACATGGCACGAGCCGACCCAAACGATCAAGAGCCTTCAGCTCACGAACTTGGTTCAACATGTGCTTCCTGGCCTCGAGGAGGTCAACGTCCGAAGACTGAGCGATGAGGCGCTGTGTGGCCAATGTCACGGCTTCTAAACGAGTCAAGTGTTGTTTCAATTCTGCGCACTGTTCTCTTAGGGCAGCAATTTTCATCTGCCGAATCTTTTCTACCTGACCAGTGAAAAGATTTACAGAAAACATGGATGCTAAAAATGAAACATTTGGGAAAAATATTTTAAAGAATCCAGCAGGTAAGCAAACAAGACATTTCAACTCTACCTTATCTGGCATGCAGAGCAAAACGAGTTGTATGTGAGTGAGTTAGTGAGACCAGATACAAGCATGACCGAGATTGTTGCCCAAAATTGTTTTGATTTTTTTAATTTGCATCTTTTTAACAATTCTACAAAAGTGCCTAGTAACCCATTCAAGCTAGAGACAGAGTGCATACACCTTAGTCAGCATACTAGATTACAGGAAGTGGTGAGGCACCATCTTCAGTTTGAGAAACAAAAGGTTAACATTGATTCCCAAGGTAGAATGAAATAAAGTTGATAATCTTCTTCCTCACGTCACTATACTTTTCCCAGCCACTGAAAAAACCTTCAGATCGGTAGGGCAATTTTGACAACATCCCCACTTCTCCACAATGGCTCTGCAGCATCCAACCCCAGTCCTGAGGTGTTTGGGACAGCCAGTTGGGCCATGTCTTGCTGCTTACTTTTGGCAGGGACTCCTCGGGGTCAGGTGAGAGCTTGTCGAGGTCTCATTTGCAGGTGCGTTGACCAAGAGTGGCTAAAGAGTGGATTCAATATATGCAACTTTTAGTTGAATGAAATAGAGGTGAAAGACCATAGAGGTTGTATAAGAATGGACCGGCAGGATAAACACACATTATCTGATTCATCCAACCTTCTAGGTCTCATTAGAGTTCTATTCTTAGCAGAGTGATTGGTTATCAGATTGGGGCTTCAAAAGCAGGGTGGTTGCTGTTCCTCAAATCAATGATGTACCTCGAATCTGGACAATGATGGTGTCGGTGCCTCAAATAGAAAAAGTTGGGAGATAATTGCCAAGGATCCCAAGGAGGCTTTTGAAGAAGAGCATGCAAGTTATCACTGGCACTCTGGTCAAATACAAATTGTCTTCCCCAACTACAAGTACAATTGACCAATCCAAACACCTTCAAGTGCACAGAAGACGATGCATGACGAGGGTGAAAAAGTTACAACACAACCTCCTCCACCTCTTACCCCACCCCCCAAAAATTGTCTACCAGAGGAGGGCAGCCTGATGAGTGGGCCTGAAAGAAAAGGCAGATTGTGGAAGACAAACTCACCATTTTCTGTATTGGAAGTAGAAGACCTCTTCAGAGAACCCAAAAGGGAAGGGCAGTACAGTCTATGCTTGTTCGAGCTTGGATTGTACGACAGATTAATTTACGTAACATCAATTGGTTTGTATCAACATCTATACAGTACACAAATATACTTAACCAGCCCAGGTTCACCCTTGTACATCTAATGACATTTACTAGACTAGGGCATGCCCGTACTATATATATATCTAAAATTATATCCCCCCCCTCTATTTACATGAAATGGTTTGGTCCAAAGCGAACGGCTTGCGAGTACGGTGACAATCCCCCCCCTCTATTTACATGAAATGGTTTGGTCCAAAGCGAACGGCTTGCGAGTACGGTGTTTTTTATCGGACCCGTGGAATTATAGATAGTAGTTTTAATTAGTTTTAAAACATAGTTTAACGCCAACATAGTTTGCCGACGGGAAATAAATGAATACGCTCTCAAATGTGCCATCCGAGGCAGAGTCTGTTCGCCACGTTCGGCACACGTGATAGCTCGCTGCTCTCTGATTGGTTGAATCGTTTTTTGGACATAGCTCGGTAACTACTTCTGCGATTAATTTAAAACCTTGAAAAGGCACATCCTCGGGTCCCCAGCAATATACCTGGCAAGTTTCAAGTATATCGGACCGGTAGTTGTCGAGAAACAGCGGTCACAGACAAACATACAAACAAACATACACACAGAGATTAGTGGAATTATAGATAGATAACTCGGTGATAGGCAAGCCGTGCAGGAAAGAGGTGCGTAAGCGGTGAGTACCTTGTCTGCTCACTCACAATGTAAAAAAATGAAAATTAGCTGAGCTACTGCAAAAAACAGATGTCTAAATCGATAGCCACAGCATCAACAGATTATAGGAAGAAAGTAGTTGAGGGTCAAATGTATTTAAACCTCATGGCCACTTCCTAGAAACACCCAAAAAAAAAATCCCACATTTGTAACACCGAACACGCACAAAATAAATGTTAACATTTGTTCATAGATTGAGAAAACAAAACAAATTCCACAAAGTTCGAATCTCGGCTACTTGAGTACAGTAACCAGTCTCACAATATTGATGCAACCAATTAAATATATAATTAATGATAAAAGTAAGAGAATAATTATTTGGATGAATGATAAGGAATTGGTAAATCAAAAATAGAATAATAAAAGTGAATTCCAGCACAACATTTGTGGAAGAATAATTAAATCACACATTTGAACAAAGCTAGATGCAATATATAGTTTATATCAATTATATTCTGCATTTGCACAAGTTGGCAAACCGACTCATACCACTTGGGAATTCGAAAGAAATTTGGAACAGGTTTCTGGCACTTAACTGCATTTTAAAAACAGAATTGAGGAGAAAAAAAAAATCAGGAAGGTGGCGGCCCAGTTCTGAGCCACCACTGGCTGCCCAGTTCTGAGCCACCACTGGCTGCCAAAGGGAGTAAATTATCAAGGAAACAGCAACCTTTCATCTCTGCCTGTACAGTGGGCTACAAAACATCTCACGAAGGCATCTGGCACACAATGACTAATCTTGCAAAGACCAACATGGGTTCTTCAAAGTCCATTAATGAATGCCAGCCTAAAAATAAACAGTTCAAAATTTAGAATCTAAACTGCATGAAGAACAAGTAGAGTTGCGAAAAACTCACCGGTACCAAAAGCTTAGGTTATGTATTTGCTGCATAATGTCTGCAAAAATAAAATAAATATGAAATTAAAGGGCCACATATCCTTTAGAACAGACGAATTGCATATATGGTGATAAACATAAATCAAAACCCACTCATTTATGTGTAATAATGGGTGGGTGCATGTCAGTGAGAGTGTGTGCAAGGGGAGGGGGGGGGGGGGTGCATGCCAGTGAGAGTGTGTGTGCATGGGTGGGTGCATGTCAGTGAGTGTGTGTGTGCATGTCTGAGTGTGTGTACATGGGTGGGTGCATGTCAGTGAGAGTGTGTGCACATGGGTGAGTGCATGTCAGTGTATGTGTGTGTATGGGTAGGTGCGTGCCGGTGTGTGCATGGGGGGGGGGGGGGGTGCGTGTCTGAGTGTGTGCATGGATGGGTGCGTGTCAGTGCGTGGGTGCGTGTCAGAGCGTGTGTGCACGTGCATGCCAGCGGATGTGGGTGCGTGTCCTCCACAACTCCAAAACCACGATAGGTTTAAACCTCTATAGCTATAAAAGTCCTAAATTTAATTCTTCACTCATCAGGTCATTGGTCACAATCAGATGTACAACATTTAAGATTTTTTAGATAAAGATTTCAATTGACCCAATAATGAATGGAATACAACTCCACCTTCATCTATAAACACCAGGGTGTGGAGTTGATGACATGTGCCAAGTTTCAATTAAATTTTTTTGTTACGCAGTTTCAGAGAAAATGTCCAAATTTTTTTTTTTTTTTTTTGTATACAAGATCGGGGCTCTTGAAAGGGATAAAAATTAATCACACAAAAAGTCAAACCGACACACAAAACACAAAATAAGGGGAGCGGTAGCCAAGATGGGGAGAGGAGGAAGGACACAAACACAACATTTGAAAACAGCAACATCAAGAGATCTGTGGGAGGGAGAGGGCTTGGGGGGAGGAGGGAGAGGTATAAAACATATGGACACAGCAAGGACTTCCAGGAAAGAAGTTGGAATTTCAAAAGAGTATCTGGGGTGAAAATTAGCAGGGGTAGAAAAGATCAAGGTTTTGGATGGGGGAAGATGGATGGTGGTGAACAGCTGTTTTAAAGACCTGGAGGGAGGAGTGGGATTGAAGTGACTGGGGGAGTTTGTTCCAGAGGTGGGAGAAAAGGGGAATGAAAGAGTGAAGGTGAGCAGAGAGCCTAGATTTTGGCAGTTTAACCATAAGAGGGTTGCTGGCAGATCTTGTGCGACCTGTAGGAATATTTGGGGGACAGAGCACAGAGAGAGCTGGGGGAGCAAGGCCGGAGAGGAGTCAGTACAAGACAGAAAGACCACCAAACTGCCTGCGGTGAGTGAGTGAAAGGCCCTCGGAGTTACCTTCATCGCAGGAGATTCCAATGATGCTGAAAGCTTTGGTTTTAACAGCGTGAAGCCAAGCAAGGTGTGAGGCAAGAACACCGGCCCAGAGAGGGGGGGGGGGGGGGGGACAGTATTCCATTGAGCTGCGGATAAAAGCCTTGTATGTGGTGAGGAGCTCAGGTGTGCCAAGGAAGGACTTCACACGACGGAGGATACCCAGGCGGCGACTGGCTTTGGAGGCCAGCTTGGAAATTTGGTTTTCCCAAGAGAGATCATGGCAGATAGTGAAACCCAAAAGCTTGAGCAACATAACTTCTTGGAGAGGATTGTTGAGAAAGTGGATGGGTGGGTTTTCCAGTCAGCCTTTTCGGAGAGACATAGTAAGAGTGAGATTTGTCAGGATTGAAAGACATGTTCCACTTGTTTGACCAGTCTGATTTTTTTCCCCAGGTCTGCAGAGTGAGGAGGCTGCAGACTGCCGATCTGAGGGATGAGGAATGGAGCGGCAGAGAATGGAGTCATCAGCAAAGAGATAGAGAGGATTTTCCAGTCGGAGAGATCATTGATGAATACCATAAATAGCACAGGGCCCAGAAAACGACCTTGGGGAACTCCAGCCAGAACAGGAAGGGGAGATGAGAGAAATCCATTCAGGGCAACACGTTGACTACGACCAGAGAGGAAGTCCACAAGCCATGCGAGGAGATTTCCATGGATACCAGAGGAGGAGAGTTTGGCGAGCAGAGCTGGGTGACGGACCGTATCGAAGGCATGTGATATGTCAAGGGAGACATCTGATTTCCTGTTTGGCATCGAGTACCTCCATCCATTGTTGAGACAGCAGAAGCAACATGTTCAGAGTAGAATGACCTGGTCTGAATCCAAATTGATGATCGGAGATCAAGCCATTGGAGAAGAGGAAAGATTTCATATCCGAAGCAATGATGGATTCCATGACTTTGCTGATAATTGGGAGCACGCTGATTGGTCTGTAGTTGCAAGCATCTGTCTTTGCACCTTTTTGTGTAAAGTGGTCATGTTTGCCGATTTCCAAGATGCTGGCAGATGACGTTGAGCAAAAGAGGGTAAATAGAACAGAGAGAGGGTGAGATAGAGCGGCAGAGCAGGATTTTAGGACCCGTGGGCTGATGCCTTCTGGTCCAGTTGCAGAATCAGAGTCGAGGTTTAACAAAAACTTCTCCACCTTGTCACGAGAGAAGGACACAGAGTCCAGGAGCAGGTTGGTTCGACTGGGTAAGGTGGGGACAGAGAGAGATGGGTTTGGGACAAGATTTTGAGGCAAACATAGAGTTGAGAGTTGAGGCATTCGGCTTTGTCACATGCGGTGTCAACTGTGTAGCCATTTGAGGTAAGGGAGGGGACGGAAGGGGAACAAAACAGAAACGGATTTGACCAGATGCCACCAGGATTTGGAGGCAGGAGACAGGTTTGAGAGTTCATTCTTGAGTGTGGAGAGATAGTGCTTCCTGGCTCTCCTGAGGGTAGACACACACCTGTTCTGAGCTTGGTGGAAGGAACTGAGATTGCCTTCAGTTGGATTTGCCTTCCAAGAGGCAAAGGCAAGTTGTTTCATGGCAACTGCCTCACCACAAGACTCAGTGTACCATGGACGGGAGGAAGGGTAAGACAACTGAAGACGAGATGGGATAAGTCTGTGCATGAGAGAGAGCAGTTTGCTTTGTAAGAATTCCCAGGAAGAATTGATGTCAGAGGCAGTAGAGACGGGAGACCAGTCCAGATGAATGATGGCTCCTTGCAGACTGTGCCAGTCAGCCTGAGTGAAATGCCAGACTCATCAGTGCTGAGGAGGCTCTCTGAGAATGGCCAAAATATAGCTCCTTTAATCCAATATATTTAATCCAAAAATCCTTTAATCCAATATAGCTGCCACACCATGACCTATGACATCAGGATTAATAAACTACTGTATTATGCGTGGGAAGTCCCTCCTATGGTTAAAGGTTTGCATCAATCGACCAAGCAGTTGCAGATAAATCAAATTTTAAAGCAAAAATATACCCAGACTCACACACACATTAAAATAGTCTTGCATCCCCTTTGGGGTGAGAGAAACCAAACAAGCAACACAAAAGCCACGGTGAGAAGGGAAGGGAGGGGGAAGGAAAGGGAATGGAGTGGGAGGGAGGGAGAGGAGGGAGGGTGGAGGGGGGAGGGGGGGAGAGAAATGAGGGAAGAGAGAAGGGAGGGTGGAGAGGAAAAAGGAGAGTGAGGGAGGGGGGTGAGCAGGGGTGGGGGAGCAAGCAGGGGGAGGAGCAGGATGAGAGAGAAAGGGAGGGTGGAGCGAGGAAGCGGGAGTGACAATATCACACAAAAATGTCAATGAAAAAAATTAATAAAAGGCAGCTCTGTCTACTGTAATGCCATGGCTTGCAAAAGCAACCTGAAGTGTTCACCAAGTGTTGGTTCACCTCATTAATCATATTAAAAAAGGGTGTTATAACACACCCAAACTTCCCCAACCTTGTGACCAATTAAGTACACAAGCATTTCTCACTTCATTTGTAGAACCCTCGCCAAACGGCTTAAGCACTCCAGCAAGCACTACAACAAAATGTGTGATAAGGAACAGCTGGCTTGGCAAGCGATAGCAAGCAGATTGCTTCAGGTTGAAATGGCCGAGGAAATTTAAAAACAGATAATTTCAAGCAGCAAATGTGGAAACCACTGAGAGCAGACCAATTCAAAAAAGGTGTTATAACACACACAACCTTCCCCGGCCTTGACTAAAAGCAAAAAAGGTGTCTACTGCAACGCTATAGCTTGCAAAAGCAGCCTGAATAGCGTTCACAAATTGCTAGATTATAGTAAATTTTGTCAGATGTCACTCCAGATTTGGAGATTTAGTCTACAGCATCCAATCCTCATATCCGAATCCAGATATTGATATGCTTGAATTATGTAATGATAATTATCAATCGTGTTTCCAAGGCAAGGAACGTTTGAGTGGGCCGAAACAAAATGGCGGCTTGAGAACCCAGCAAGGTGCAGTGGGTTGACCAAGATGGTGGGCCACCATATTGGTAAGCCACCACGTCGGGGGGGGGGGGGGGGGGGTGGGTGGGGGGGGGGGTCGTCTTTTATGAGCACCTCGTTAATAATCTTCAAACAGGGTGTTATAACACACCTAAACACACCCAGTTTTAAGCCTTGCAATCTGTTGGAGATCCAGGTGTATGTATGCAAAGTTTGGAGCTGCTAGGTTTCATGGATTTGGAGTTATGGAGGAGATAGACAGACGGACGGACACTGCCTTTTATTATTATAGACAGGCAAAATTACCCGTCATTGCCGGCTAACAATGGGTCGCTTCCTGATGGGAATATTATATATGCAATGTGGATTCTTTATCTAGAGGGAATTTTAAAAACAGATCGCAAGTACCACTTGAGCAAAGGCATAGGAAAAATGATGCTCGGGCGAGATGTCAAATTGCCACCCCTCTAACTTCACACAAGTCTTTAAATTCTGTGTGTGTGGCTGTGCGTATGGCTGTGCGTGTGGCTGTGCGTGTGGCTGTGCGGTGGCCGTGCGGTGGCCGTGCGGTGGCCGTGCGGTGGCCGTGCGGTGGCCGTGCATCCGCAGCGAGTCCGCAGCGAGTCCGCAGCGAGTCCGCAGCGAGTGTGCTGTGTCCATGTCAGGGCTGTAACCTTTTTACCATTTGAGCTTTGTCAAATTTTCACCAAAGCTTTATTATGAGAATATGGAGAAGGTAAATCAAGAATGTTGTCAAAAGGTCAACATCACATAAAAATCATCAATTTCATGATTGACCTGAAATTTTATCATTTGCATATTGGATCAATTCATTTGTTCACCAATCAAAAGCTGGAAGTAGATTGTTTTTTTCAGATCTAAAGCTCAAAGGTCAAGGCTGTATAAAATCAATTTTCATTTTGTATTCTCTTTTTTAAACCATTTGTTATTTTGAGCATACGGAGGAAGAAAAAGTCTTAATACAAACGGACGCGGACGGGCTTTGAATTTTCAGATTCTTTCTGGTTTAGCAATTGCAACTGGAGTTATGGAGCAGACAGACACTGCCTTTTATTATTATCGATGTAAATATAGATATAGATATATCTACCTTCCCCAGCAAATATATAAATATAATATATAAATATATTCACAATAATATATAAATATATAAAAATATAAACTTCTGGACGGCAAAAGTAGAAGGTAGATCAAAACTCAAAACACCTGTAATCAATTACTTTGAACTTGTATAGGAGAAACTACACTTACAAACATAATTGATTTGGTTCCAACTTATCCTCAAGTAGATTTAATAAGTCCACGAGCTGGCAAAGCACATTGCATTCCACGATAATTAGATGTTCAATGTGACAAAACATGACAAGAAGAAGTTGGTTTACAATATCAAACTTGGAACTATATCGAAAGACTGCACTCTTGCCCCCCCCACCCCCCCCCCCAAAAAAAACAAAAAACTTGTACGCACACAATAATGTTGAGCCCAAGCTATTATTTTCAATCAAACTTCATGACAGGCGCTTCAATATGGATCTTTCCAACTATTTCACCTTCTGTAGCAGCACAACCTCACGTTCCTCCAAAGCCTTCTTGTGCTGAAAGGTGATGACTTTCACTTCAGAGTAGGTCACCTGCATCCTCTTGTCCACCTGGGTTGTAGCGGCTCCGACGTTCTCAATGCCACGCTGATGGTTATAGGGGAAAGCAATGCAGCATTGGGTTAAACATCGAGCAGCTGAACCATTCGTAAACAAGATCATTGAATGCAGAGCCTTTCCGGGGTATATAGATGACAGTAGATCTGAAAACCAAAGTGTGCTCGCTGAAACTGACAAAGCACCATGTTCCTTTGGGCCAATGGGAGGCCATCAAGTCAGCCAATATATTCACAGGTGCCCATCATGAAAACTACATTAGTTATAGTTTGTATATAGTAAACGCTAGCCTTTCCAGTTCCAAAATTTGGTTAGGGTCCTTCACATCAACAGACTTTAGAGATGCACAGTAAAAGCCCTTCTTTTATGCGAGTTTGAGTCACACAGTTTCAGCTTTACACAGAACTTTGTCTACCATTCTGTTTTTACACATGCCTGGTCTCGCTTTTAAGTGGTATTCTTCCTCTGGTAAGTATACTTCTTTTGCCGTGATGTCATGTGAGCTTGGTGGTGCTGCTGCTGTGCAGGTGGAAACATACAGCGTATACTCTACTCTACTCTACGTCAACACTGCACTCCATGGAATCGTAAAAATCCCTTGGTTTTCGGTTATTATTGTCCCTTAGTGATTTGTAAGCATGGCTCCCAAAAGGAAAACTGTTACTGGTGAAACAAGTGAAAAAAACAAAAACAAGAAACATTGAGGACAGTGATGTCTGACACAAAGTGGAGGTTTTGGAAAAGCCTGGTCGAGGCAACAGTGCAGCATCACCAGGCAAACATTATGGCGTCAGGTCCAGTATCTGCAAATTAAATGTGCAGAAAACACAGGGGGTAGTGAATGCCCTGGTTTTAGGCCACGTACGAGGGCAATTCCTGTAAACTGCTCCACAGTGCATGACGTGCGAGTTTATAGGAAAGAGGACCAAGTCCGGAACTTAACCCCTTTTTTCTATAGGCCATTGGTCTTATTTTATGCTGATTTGGTTTGTGGGAGTTTCCAGGAATATAACCCACCCTCTCCCCACATTACCCCCATGCAGAACTACAAAGGTTTACTGTACTGAACGTGCAGATTCGTCATCTGGAATCACCTTACTAATGCTTCAGGAATGGCTCAAGGAAGAAAATAAATAAACCCAATGAACAAACCACGACCAAAGTTGTCATCAAATTGTCTAGGTGATCCCTTTGACATTTTGCAGATCACCATTTATTATTTTGTACATTTATTAGTCCCCGACCTGAAGGGGACCATAGGTTTGCTCTCTGTCCATCCATCCCACCTATTATCTTTGCACTTTTTTTCAATACCCGTTAACATGTCCAACTGAAACTTGGTGCATGTGTTTATTTTGACAAGTTACAGAACAAGTTGGAGTTTTGGGATGTTTGGCCAACTTCCTCCCTCCCCCCCCCCCCCCCACCACAGAGGTATGAACGTGGAAAGTTTTTTTTTTTTTTTTTTTTTTTTTTTTTTAACTTAGAAAACATCACATTATCCATTGGTCAGTTTTCAGTTGCCCTGACCTCTCCCCTCCCTCCCTCCCCCCCCCACCCCACCGGCTTTACAGCTGGCCCGACCACCCCAAATGAGGCAGCACAGCTCAGCAGGCCACATGTCTGTGTGTTAGTCCATGGCCCAGTGCAATTGGAATGATCCCAAGTATATAACTGATGAATTATATATGCTCATAAGCCATATGCGTTTTCGCTTCATGTATGCACATCGGGTTAATTTTTTATTTTTTTTGGGCACCAGACGCAGCATTATACGTGCACATCCACATCCCCAAATAAAGGGGGATATGTTTTCTGACATTGAACTGACACGTATTACAAAGCTATTCTTGCTGTTGTTTTAAATGATATTTAATTGCTCTGCAAAGGTGTGAGGGTGTGACAATTATTATTATTATTTTTGGTAAAGACATTTGAAAGCAAGGTATAGATTACAAGAGATTGTCACCAACTTTAACATAGTACACAAAGTACAAACTTAGGGTTTAAATTGGGAAAGAAAACTATGGTGAAATTAGACAACTTTGATGAACTTTGTCATCTGTTAGGATTAGATCAAATGACAATTAACCGTTGGTGACGCATTCATGTTGGTCGATAGATTTTCGTAAGCAGATTACAATAGCCTCTCCCATTTCTTCAGGAACAGGTGACGCCAACTAACAATTTGATGCAGTTAAAATTACCAGCAGTGCCTGGCGGCCTCGATGAGCTTCTCCCAAGAGCTGCATTATAGTTGTCCGTGCACTCGTCACTGCATCCTGCAGGTAACTTGCGTCATGGCCTGCATGAGATCCAATGGTGCACTTTCTGCACATGGGAACAGCACACGTCTCACAGAAAAGCCGCACCACCTGAAAAAAAAAAAAATCAATAAGGAAGATCCAACGCAAAGAAAATCAATGAACAAACTGACAGTATCGATAATATAAATAGTTATTGTCTATCATTGAAATGACGTTACGAAGGTGTTTGCAAGGTTTGAACTTTTTCAAAGCAAAAGCACCACTTCCAGAGCATTCCAACCAAGGGATGCATCGTGGTCATATGATCACAAACATTTGAATATCAATTTTCTTTTAATCAAGCTGAAGGAAGATGTCAAATAAAGTCAAAGTTGCCGAGATTGACATGAAGTCATCTCCAGAAACAGACAGAGCCTAGGTAACCAATTTATGGATGAGAGTATTGCAATTCTGAATACCAAGAAGCTGCATTGTGTTGTACACGACCATATGCTACTGGAAGGGAGTCGCAGCTACGGTCACTTTCTGCTGATCTAGAATATATTAGATGCTGGTCTGATAAATGTAATAGTCTGATAAATAAAACTTAGGGAAATTTTTTCACCTGTCACTGTGAAATGATCAAAAAAAAAGAAAAATAATAATAATCCACCTCCAAATCAACTGGAAGATGTTCAAGTTTCTCGACTTCTAAATAATCAGCAATGGCTGCCCCTAATCCGGCAACATGGCAAAGGCTCGTACACAACAGCAGGCTACGGGTTTTCAATTGGTCCAAACAATCCCTTGGGGGAGGGAGATCTCTCCTGGATTGTGTGGAATTAAAAGCTCAACATTAGAATCTCCCACAATATGGCCAAAACAAGGACTTATTCATACAAGAAAACACAAAACACAAGGACAAGGACAAAACAAGACTTTTGTCATATGGGTTGATGCTCTTATTTTGAAGCCCTTCTCTTAACACCTCAAACCTCTGACCCATTCCAGATCCTGCACCTGCAGGATGCACACATTTAAACCCAAACTCAAGGCTTACTGTATGCCTCACTCCACTTCCCTCATCTGAAGAACTTAAACTTCACTCTTCCACCCAAGGCATCAAAAAGAAGCATTGCACTATCATGTCCACTCCCACACCCAAATCCATACCAGTGATCCTATTGTCTTCACCAACCTGATCATGTCACTTGCAGGTGACAATTTTCTCCCCTCCCCAATATAGGTTCTTTACAATCATATGTGCATCTAAATAAAGGTGGCCCCACTGTCAGTATATTGCAATTTCCTCCTCGGTCCCCTCACAATTCCATTATATTCAGTATCGGATATTGTCCTGACAATGGAAGAGGAAATGTGGAAGAATTCGAATACCTGCTAAACTGGTTATCACATGCTCTTCCTTTAAGATGCAAATAAGAAGAATCAAAGTACGTCCTACATCAAATGTAAAGTCACACAAGGTTGAAATGTGCCAATAGAGAAATCTTTTCATATGCACCATAATCACCTCCAAGATAGACTAGTAATGATAACGCAGCAAAAAAAAAAAATCAACAAGGAAGATCCAACACAAAGAAAATCGATGAACAAACTGACTATCGATAATATAAATAGTTATTGTCTATCATCGAAATGACTTTAGGAAGGTGTTTGCAAGGTTTGAACTTTTTCAAAGCAAAAGCACCACTTCCAGAGCATTCCAACCAAGGGATGCATTGTGGTCATATGATCACAAACATTTGAATATCAATTTCAGTATCAATTTCAAAAATTTTTCAATATCAACAATGAGTGACAACAATAGAGAAAGAGATGCATCGTTGAAACTCTAGGTGATTGGTTGGCTTGAACCGGAGATGGCGTACTTTCTCATGGCAGTCTAGCTGATCCTCGGTAGGAGAACATCCAAAGCACCCGAGCAGGTAAGGGAGGAATAGACGTCTTTTCGAAGCTGTCCATGCGCTCACGCTTTCGAAAAGTTAAGTAACTTTTCACAATTGTGTTTTTGTCGAAACTGTATTTATCTTTCGGTGTGTGTACCTCTTGTGTGTCATTAAGATTATCGGTGTTAATTTTTCATACCTGTATGCAAAATCGTCGGTTAATTCATGTCGCGTATTTTGAGGCCTAGTAGGCTACCGTGTCCTACCTTGAGGCTTTGTTTTTCTCAGCGGTCCGTTGATTGTGCTGCAATTACTTTCATTCTCTGTTTTTGTCCGTCTTTCACCCCATACTTCCTTGTTTAAAATCTCAACTCACAAAAAAACAACACAAAAAAAATATTTCCTTCTCTGTTCTTATTCATTGTTCTTATTCGTTTATTCATTGTTCTTATTTGTTAGTTCGTTCTTCGATCACGTGTTTCACCCCCATTTCCATTTTTCCATTTCCCCAGATAGTTTTCACTGCTCAATTTAAAAATGTTTAAACTTTCCCCTGAAGTACTGTATTCTGTCGTATAAGAGAACACCTTTTTCTTCTTCTTCGAAAAAAGGATGCTTTCGACTTGCTCACCAAATCTATTCATTCCAAAAAAAAAAATCCATCTCTTACAGTTCCTCTTTTCTACATTCCCGAAACTCTCCTGTACTCCACCCCTCCTCCAGCGTCCTCAAACGTATTTTTGACTCGGTCACAGGAAACTCATTTTGCAATAAATGTTCGTTTCCCATTAATCGTACACTTTCTAAAATCCAATCTCACCCCTCCCCTCCAAATCTTCCCCATCACCCCTCCCCTCCAAAACTTCCCCATCACCCCTCCCCTCCAAATCTTCCCCATCACCCATCTCTTTCAAATCTTCCCCCTTGCCCCTTCCCTCCTAAACTCCCTCCACACCCCTCCCCTCCGAGACTCTACCTCACCCCTCCCCTCTTCTCCTAGACTCCCCTCTCACCCCTCCTCCTCAAAGCGTCCTCCCCGCTTCTTCCCCCTTCCAACTTTCACCTTCATCTCCCCCAACCTTCTGCCTTGCTCTTCCCCCTCCTCAAATAACACCTCACTGTGCCTCACCCAATCACCATCAAACCTTTTGTACGCCCCATCCTTCCCTTTCTCCAAGCTATTCTGAAATCTGACACCTTCAACAGCTCTCCCTACCTCTTCCTCCTCTGCCACATATCACCCGACCCCTCCCCCCATTCTGTATCCGATGCTCCCCCTTCCTCTTCATTAATGGTATGGACCTCAAACATCCAGGGCCTTCGCTCAAACTTGACTTGTCTCTCCATACAGGTTGCTTCTGACAAACCAGACGTGATCTGCTTAACAGAAACTTTCCTCCTTCATGTCTGATTCCTTGGTATCTCTCCCAGGTTACTCCCTCCTCCGGTATGATAGACCTGAGCCTCGTCCTGGAGGTGGGGTTGCTATCTTTATAAAAAAACCATCACCCCTCCCCTCCAAATCCACCCCCTTGCCCCTCCCCTCCAAATCTTCCCCATCACCCATCCCTTTAAAATCTTCCCCCTTTGCCCCTCACCTCCAAATCTTCCCCATCACCCATCCCTTTCAGATCTCCCCCCTTGCCCCTTCCCTCTTAAACTCCCCCCACACCCCTCCCCTCCGAGACTCTCCCTCACTCCTCCCCTTCTAGACTCCCCTCTCACCCCTCCTCCTCAAAGTGTCCTCCCTGCTTCCTCCCCCTTCCAACTTCATCTCCCTCAACCTTCTGCCACACTCTTCCCCCTCCTCAAATAACACCTCACTGCACCTCACCCAATCACCATCAAACCTTTTGTCTGCCCCATCCTTCCCTTTCTCCAAGCTATTCTGAAAACTGACACCTTCAACAGCTCTCCCTACCTCTTCCTCCTCTTCCACATCTTACCCTACCGCTCCCCCCCCCGTTCTGTATCCGATGCTCCCCCTTCCTCTTCTTTAACAGTATGGACCTCAAACATCCGGGGCCTTCGCTCAAACTTGACTGATCTCTCCATACAGGTTGCTTCTGACAAACCAGACGTGATCTGCTTAACAGAAACTTTCCTCCTTCATGATGTCTCCGATTCCTTGCTATCTCTCCCAGATTACTCCCTCCTCTGGTATGATAGACCTGAGCCTCGTCCTGGAGGGGGGGGGGGGGGGGGGGGGGGGGGTTGCTATCTATATAAAAAACTCTTCTTCACTCGCCCTGCACTGCCCTCTCTCCACCTCACCCCCAGGAATACCTTTGGCTACGGCTTCCCCTTCGCTCCCACCTTTTGTTCATATGTGTGTTGTAACGTCCACCAAACAGTGATGACTCAATCTACATCTCGCTGTCTGATATGGACCAACTTCTATCTACCCATCCCAACTCTCTCTTCCTCATATGTGGTGATTTCAATTGTCACCATGCCAGTTGGCTGGGTGTGGGTACCTCTCACCAGCCATGGCTCTTCAGCAAAGGACTTCTGTGACTCACTGGGACTCACTGGGACTCACTGGGACTGACACAATGTCAATTTCCTGACCCAGATCTCAGTCAACGGAGCATCTTATCTTCTGGACTTGGTTGTGACTAACTTCCCTGAAAATGTCGGCTCATCTGATCATGTGCTTGTTAAAGTGGACATCTCTCTGACCATTCTCAGAGAGCCTCCTCAGCATCGACGAGTCTGGCATTTCACTCAGGCCAACTGGCATGGTCTTCAAGCAGCCATCAATCATCTGGACTGGTCTCCCATCTCTACCGCCTTTGACATCAACTCATCCTGGGAATTCTTCCAAAGTAAATTGCTCTCTCATGCACAGATTTATCCCATCTCGTCTTCAGTTGTCATACCCTTCCTCCCGTCCATGGTACACGGAATCTTGTGGTGAGGCTATTGCCCAGAAACAGCTTGCTTTCGTCTCCTGGAAAGCAAATCCAACGGAAGCAAATCTCATTTCCTTTCACAAAGCCCGAAACAAGTGTGTGTCCACCCTCAGGAGAGCCAGGAAACAATATCGCTCCGTTCTCAGGACAGAACTCTTATCTGTCTCCCTCTTCCAAATCCTGGTGGTGTCTGGTCAAATCTGTTTCTGGTGTTTGTTCCCCCTCCATCCACTCCCTCACCTCAAACGGCCACACGGCCACACGGCTGACTCCACACGTGAAAAAGCTGAATGCCTCAACTCTGTTTGCCTCTAAATCTTGTGTCCCAAACCCATCCCTCTCTGTACCCACCGTACCCAGTCATACCCAGCTGCTCCTGGACTCTGTGTCCTTTCCTCCTGATAAGGTGGAAAAGTTTATCAACCCTCGACTCTGATTCTGCAACTGGACCTGACGGCATCAGCCCACGGCTCCTAAAATCCTTTTCTGCCGCTCTTTCACTCCCTCTCTGTTCTCTTCACCCTCTTTTGCTCAAGGTCATCTGCCATCTGCTTGGAAATCTGCCATCACTGCTTTGCACAAAAAAGGTGCAAAAACAGATCCCAGCAACTACAGACCAATCAGCCTTCTCCCAATTATCAGCAAAGTCAGGGAATCCATCATTGCTTCAGATATGAAATCTTTCCTCTTCTCCAATGGCTTGATCTCTGATCATCAATTTGGTTTCAGACCTGGTCACTCTACTCTGGACATGCTGCTTCTGCTTTCTCAACAATGGATGGAGGTCCTCAATGCCAAACAGGAAATTAGAGCCGTCTCCCTTGACATATCACGTGCCTTCGATAGGGTCTGGCACCCCGCTCTGTTCACCAAACTCTCCTCTTTTGGTATCCATGGAAATCTCCACGCAAGGCTGGCGGACTTCCTCTCTAGTCGAAGTCAACGTGTGGCCCTGAATGGGTTTCTCTCATCTCCTCTTCCTGTTCAGGCTGGAGTTCCCCAAGGCAGTGTTCTGGGCCCTGTGCTTTTTCTGGTCTTCATCAATAATCTCTCTGACTCTTGAAAATCCTCTCTATCTCTTTGCTGATGACTCCACTCTGTCGCTCCATTCTTCATCCCTCAGAACGGCAGTCTGCAGCCTCACCACTCTCTGCAGACCTGGACAAAATCACAGACTGGGCAAACAAGTGGAACATGTCTTTCAATCCTGACAAATCTCACACTCTTACGATGTCTCTCCGAAAAGACGGACTGGACAACCCTCCCATCCACTTTCTGAATAATCCTCTCCAAGAAGTTGTGTCACTCAAGCTTTTGGGGCTCACTATCTGCCATGATCTTTCCTGGGAAAACCACATTTCAAATCTGTCGCCGACTGGGCATCCTCCGTCGTGCGATGTCCTTCCCTTGGCACACCTGAGCTCTTCACCACATACAAGGCTTTCATCCACAGCTCAATGGAATACTGCTCTCCCCTCTGGGCTGGTGCTCCTGCCTCACACCTAGCTCGTCTTCACGCTGTTGAAACCAAAGCGTTCAGAATCATTGGAATCTCCCGCGATGAAGCCAACTCCGAGGGCCTTTCACTCACTCACCGCAGGCAGGTTGGTGGTCTTTCCGTCTTCTACCGACTCCTCTCTGGCCTTGCCACCCCCAGCTCTCTCTGGGCTCTGTCCCCCAAATATTCCTACAGGTCGCACAAGATCTGCCTGCAACCATCTTATGGTTAAACTGCCAAAATCAAGACTCTGCTCACCTTCACTCCTTCAGTCCTCTTTTCTCCAACCTCTGGAACAAACTCCCTCACTACTCTCTGCAATCCCACTCCTCCCTCCAGGTCTTTAAAACAGCTGTTCACCACCATCTCTTATCTTCCCCCATCCAAAACCTTGATCTTTTCTACGCCCGCTAATTTCACCCCAAATCCACTTTTTTGAAATACCAACTTCTTTCCTGGAAGTCCTTGGTGTCCTTGTATTTTATACTTCTCCCACCCCTCCCTCCCCTCCTTCCCACGCCTCCTCCCCCCAAGCCCTCTCCCTCCCACACATCTCCCGATGTCCCTGCTCTCAAATGTTGTTTGTGTGCTTCCCCTTCTCTCCCCATCTTGTCTACCGCTCCCTCTTTTTATATATTTTGTTTGTCTGTTTGATTTGTTTGTGTGATAAATGTTTGCTCTTTCATAGACCGTCAGCCCAGAGACATTGTTAGACGAACAAGGTACCAATATCTGACTATGGGACTATGGGAGTGTGTAGTGGGTTACCTGAAATGAATGGAAATGGGAGTCTGCCGGGTACCACCCGCTGCGTATAGACCTGGGGGACCCCCCAAGGGGACAAAAAATGGGTGCGACATAGATGAGTGAGGTACCACTTAAATCCACCACCATGGTGTGCTCACTGCCACGCCTATATCAACAACACAAACGGCAGACATTTTTCCCACTGCAAAGGCCCACCAGACCCCCCCCACAAAGGGCCTAAAAAATTGGGCTCGCATAAACGAGCGAGGTAACACTAAAAAATAATGCCAAATGAACAAGTTGAGTTCGTAGAGTACAAAATGGGTTACGCCAGACAAATAGTCCGCTGCACTACCGGTACCAGACACCCCAAAAATGGACCCCCTAGACCCTGCGGTCCAACTAGGCTAGCCTAGATATTGTAGGTACCAGCTGAAACCAAGTTTAAATGATCTATCACACCTTGGGGTATACAAAATGACCTATGACAGACCAATTATCCACTGCCTTGGGCCTACCAGACCCCCCCCCCCAACCCCACCCACCCAGTTGGACACAATTAAGGGACTATTTCCATTATCTTTCGCAATTCATCATTTGTCTTCCTCTCTCTCAATGATACTCCACACATCCACCGAACCATTCGCATTTCCACCCTTTCCAGCCTTCGTTGCTGCTCTACGTTCATTACCCATGTCTCGCTCCAATAAATCATAACACTTCTCACACATGCAGCATACACCTTTCCCTTCAGCTTCAATGACACTCCCCTCATCAGCACGCCACTCCCCTCATCAGCACGCCACTCAGTTCCCGAAACTTCTTCCATGCACATCACTCTTGCAACCGTTGGTCTGATCCACCTTCTCCATTCAGCATGTCTCCGAGGTAGCAAAATGTTTTCACACATTCCAGCCTCACGCTGTCTCCAAGATCCAACTCAACATTTCCTCCATCTGCAGCTCCCTCAGTGCACACCTTACACTTGAATGTAGCTGCCACACTGGTTAATGACCCTCTCAGACCACTACATTTTTGATGAACCCACTCAGCGCACATTGTACATTGAATGGCGTTCACTCCGACACCCTTCCTACACACAGCACAGAACCACTTCCCAGTTCTTTCCACCTCACCACATGCTTTACCACTTGCCATCACCCTCGTCTTTCCTATATTCACCTTCAGACCTTTTGTCTCCAAACATTCCTTCCACTTGTTCATCTTTTCCTTCAGTCCATCACTACTTTCCGCAATCAACACCAGATCATCTGCATACAACAACTCCCACGGTAAACCCTCCTTTACGTTCTGAGCCAGCACCTCCATCACAGCTACAAATAGTAGTGGACTTAGTACCGACCCCTGATGCACTCCCACCTTCACCTCAAACTCACCACTGTTCCCATCCTTCGTCCTTACAGCTGTGCACGCTCTTTTGTACATTGCCATCACTACTCTGATCAACCATTCCTCCACTCCTAACTTCCTCAATGCCCATGTCAATACTTTGCATGGAACCCTATCGAATGCTTTCTCCAGATCAACAAACCCAAGAAACAACTTCTTCCTCTTCTCCATGTACTTCTCCTGCAACTGCCTCACAATAAAGAGCGCGTCTGTCGTTCCTCTTCCTGGCATAAATCCAAACTGCATTTCGTCAATCTTCACCTTCTTCCTTATCCTCCTCTCCAACACCCTTTCCAATAACTTCATTGCTCAGACAAGCCACACTCCAGAGTGTCACCTTTCCCCTTGTATAGAGGGACGAGGTAGTAGCCTTGATGAGCGCTACATTACATTTAAATTTCAAGTCAATCAATGCAGCAGTTCGAGATGGAGGCTTTAAGATTTTCGTTGAATTTATTTATTGTGACCAAACCATGTGACTTATTGAAACTTCTCAAGTAACGTTTTAACTACACCACATAGGGAATATTTGCCTGAAGTTTCCACTTCAAAAAGTAGGGAGGAGATAGATTTTAAAGTTTATGCTTAAAAATGTCAACTCCAAAACCATGTGATGCATGACGTCATGATCGCTGAACTTTTTGTTCGTCATGGATATGCGATTATGCATGCTAGGTTTGGGCTCGATCTGTTCAGCCATTGCATAGAAAAAGGGGTTTTAAAACAATATGGCGGCCGAACCATGTGATGTACGATGTTGACATTTTTTTCATTCTTAGTTTTTTTTTCACTTAGGTCATGGAAAAAAATATATGTTAATGGGAGCAAGGGATCTATTTGTCGAATTCTAATCTCATAGCATTCGCACTTTCAATAGCCCAAATAAACATTTTTTGGTCCCATTGCAGAGTTCTTTAGAATGAGCGTCTAGTAGGAAGACTAGGTCCCCCTGCACCCCCCGGAGATATACTTCTAATCAGTGTTTCTAGATTGGAAAAAATGTGTAGAAAATGACTAGCTATGGCCCCAAGCTGAATAAATGTCCCACATACCATTTTTATGCAAATTACTGCTGCAAATTTTATGCAAAATTATGCAAATTTTATGCAAATTTTTGATGAGGAGTAGAGTTGAGGGGTCTTTGAGGGCTTCATCGAGGTGCTCTCGGTTGCAAGACTGGGTCATTCTGAGAAGCACAGCAGGGTCAGAGATCATGATGTTCTCCTCCTCAGTGAATCTCTCCATCAACAGCCTCTCCATTGCCTCACACACTGTTTTGAGGCAAAAGAGGGACTTTGCGTAGGCCTTTCCACTGAGAACACCTTTGAGAGATCCACTTGTTACTAGTTGTGCCTCAAAGAGAATCTCTGCATATCCAGAACCACGCATCTTGTGTCCAGTGAGCATCCCGATGTAGTTCATGGATGTGTGGAAGGGTCCAATCGTTACTACATGACTAGCAAATTCATTTGGCCAGCGCCAGATGATGGGAAGGGCTTTCATGCAGACACCCAGATCAAATGTATTCAGGACCCATCTCTGACCCACCTCAGCAGTTGCTGCCTCGGAACGCTTCAGTAGCTCACGAACAACTGCGTTGTCTGTGATCGGTCTGTGCCTGGTGCCTGCATGGCATGGCAATGGCCTGCAGCCTGTGCCTGGGCTAGGGGGTTTCACCTCTGCAACTGGTTCTCCCCCACCCAGCAAATCAACAGTCGACTACTGCACGCCTATCCACCAACCGATCACAGACAACGCAGTTGTTCGTGAGCTACTGAAGCGTTCCGAGGCAGCAACTGCTGAGGTGGGTCAGAGATGGGTCCTGAATACATTTGATCTGGGTGTCTGCATGAAAGCCCTTCCCATCATCTGGCGCTGGCCAAATGAATTTGCTAGTCATGTAGTAACGATTGGACCCTTCCACACATCCATGAACTACATCGGGATGCTCACTGGACACAAGATGCGTGGTTCTGGATATGCAGAGATTCTCTTTGAGGCACAACTAGTAACAAGTGGATCTCTCAAAGGTGTTCTCAGTGGAAAGGCCTACGCAAAGTCCCTCTTTTGCCTCAAAACAGTGTGTGAGGCAATGGAGAGGCTGTTGATGGAGAGATTCACTGAGGAGGAGAACATCATGATCTCTGACCCTGCTGTGCTTCTCAGAATGACCCAGTCTTGCAACCGAGAGCACCTCGATGAAGCCCTCAAAGACCCCTCAACTCTACTCCTCATCAAAAATTTGCATAAAATTTGCATAATTTTGCATAAAATTTGCAGCAGTAATTTGCATAAAAATGGTATGTGGGACATTTTTTCAGCTTGGGGCCATAGCTAGTCATTTTCTACACATTTTTTCCAATCTAGAAACACTGATTAGAAGTATATCTCCGGGGGGTGCAGGGGGACCTAGTCTTCCTACTAGACTAAATGACAATTTTTTTTCCCATTGAGCCGTTTGAGATAGAGAGGCAAAGTTGAAGATATTTTCCAAGATGGCGCCCATACCACGACCTAGTGCGTCATAATTAGGAGTAAAAATAAATTTATTCGCACCGAGCCGATCACGGTGAAAATTTCATGTCAATCAGACCAACGGTTGCTGAGAACATTAATTTTAAAGTTTTCGAAGGTCAAAAATAGGGGTGGAAGAATAATAAGAAAACTCGAGGAAAAACAAAAGGTATTTTTGCCTAATCAGAAACATAATTATGTCCAAACACTGGAAAAAAAAAAATACAATTCATGACTGACATTAAAGCTAAAAAGCAGAGAATACGTTTCTTTGGTAAAGGCACCTGCAGACCAAGATGAGTCATTTCGTGTAAGGCCGTGTTCCGAACCATCCAAAGCACGATAATCAGAACACACACACACACACCACACACACCACACACACACACACCCCACACACACACACCCCACACACACACACCCCACACACACACACCCCACACACACACACCCCACACACACACACACACACACACACACACACACACACACACGACAATCATCCATTAGCAGGCAGGTCACAACACACACAAGACAATCATCCATTAACAGGCAGGTCACAACACACACACACGACAATCATCCATTAACAGGTAGGTCAGAACACACACACACACATGACAATCATCCATTAACAGGTAGGTCAGAACACACACACACACATGACAATCATCCATTAACAGGTAGGTCAGAACACACACACACACACACACACACACACACACACACACACACACACACACACACACACACACACACACACACACACACACACACACACACACACACACACACCATCCATTAAAAGGCAGGTCACAACACACACACACGACAATCATCCATTAACAGGTAGGTCAGAACACACACACACACACATGACAATCATCCATTAACAGGTAGGTCAGAACACACACACACATGACAATCATCCATTAACAGGTAGGTCAGAACACACACACACACATGACAATCATCCATTAACAGGTAGGTCAGAACACACACACACACACACACACACACACACACACACACACACACACACACACACACACACACACACACACACACACACACACACACACACACACACACACACACACACGGCAATCATCCATTAAAAGGCAGGTCACAACACACACAAGACAATCATCCATTAAAAGGCAGGTCACAACACACACAAGACAATCCATTAAAAGGCAGGTCACAACACCAACACACACACACACACACACACACACACACACACACACACACACACACACACACACACACACACACACACACACACACACACACACACACACACACACACACACACACACACACACACACACACACACACACACACACACACACACACACACACACACACACACACTAACAGGCAGGTCACAAAACATGCACACGCACACACACACGACAATCATTCATTAACAGGCGGGTCACAACACACACACACAAGAATCATCCATTAACAGGCAGGTCACAACACACACACACAAGACAATCATCCATTAACAGGCAGGTCACAACACACACAACACACACACACACACTAAAAGGCAGGTCACAACACACACACACACACACACACACACACACACACACACACACACACACACACACACACACACACACACACACACACACACACACACACACACACACACACACACACGACAATCATCCATTAAAAGGCAGGTCACAGCACACACAAGACAATCATCCATTAAAAGGCAGGTCACAGCACACACAAGACAATCATCCATTAAAAGGCAGGTCACAACACACACACACACACACACACACACACACACACCAATCATCCATTAACAGGCAGGTCACAACACGCACACACAAGACAATCATCCATTAACAGGCAGGTCACAAAACAAACACACACACACACACACACACACACACACACACACACACACACACACACACACACACACACACACACACTTCAAGTCTTCGCTTAAAGTTCAAATTTGTCCGTTACGGGCAGTTCCAAGCGGAGAGCCAATGGGAGCTTAACAGTGCAGGTATACAGGAAAAAAAAAAAGAAAAAAAGTACGTTGTAGGTGGGCTTCAATCTCATCCTGCATATGGTCAAGGTAGAATCTCCTCCATAAACCTCAAACCACCCCAAAAATAAACTTGAGCTCATCACAAATGTTACACTTGTAGCAAATACAAATTTACAAACTTGCTGCCCACGAAGGTCCATTGTACAACAATGACAAACGTCAGAGTAAAAGTGGAGATAATAATTGAGTCCAAATATACCACGAACAGGTCAGTTAAACTTTCAGCCATTAATGAAAAGCCTGAACGAGGGTTACAATTGCCAAAGTTTTGTCCTCAACTCCACAAAGGACGTACACACGACTCCTACGGACAGATTCCTAATATTTCAATGTTCATCAAGGACATGCCAGTAGACAAATTCCAACGACAATAGACAAACATGGTGATTGGTACGAGATTTGAACCTTGGTTCTCAACTGCCATTACAACATGAACCACCACCAACGTTTACCTATTGCAGCATCTTTACATCGTCCACACACCAGGATTAAACACCAACTCAAACATCGCACCACAGCGAATAGCTCCGCATTTCAGGGAAACTCCGAAATGACGTCACAACACCAACACAAATGAACATCCGCTTTGCAACACGAGAAAACTTGTCGACACGAAGACGAATGCTCAAGCCGGGGTCAAAGGTTCACTGGAAATAAATCCTGCGCGACTCAATTTCGTGCAATTCGATGGAGACGTTCGACACCTTTGGACAAAAAATACCAGAGAATCGGATATGTGTGTATATATATGTCGTTTTATCCACGTGCGTCTCGATTAGAATCCGTTGTAGACAACTAGAGCACGAAGAGCAACCACTAGGGACGAGCCGGACGGAAGTGCGGAGACGTTCAAACTTCAAAGTGTAAACTTTCGAGGAACTTTCGGACATTTAATAAGCAAAACATCGCGCTCGATTTCACGTGGAGGAACTACAGCACGAATTCCAAGAAACATTCAAAAAGTCGTTAAATTTTAAAAAATCTAACGGTAGGTAACCTGCACGAGCAGCACCTTTCGTCCGGGACACCTGAAGCGCAGCACAACTGACCTCTCCTTCGTGCAGCCGACAGTACCCGGAGCGCTCCTCGCGAATCACGGGGCTCGGTGCATCTTTGTCCGAGGTAAGGTCTTCGTGCTGCATCTCCGGGCTCGACCAGCGGATACGGTGCTCCTTGGTGAGCTTGACCCTCTGGTGAGCGTGCACGCAGTCGGCGCACAACCATTCGCTGCAGTCGAGGCACATTGCCAGGGCGGCCGAGCCGAAGGTGCAGGCGTGACACCGGCTCGACCGCGCCGCTCCCGAGTACGAGGTGAGTCTGCAGGCAGCGAGCTCCTCCTCGGCCGAAGAGACCATGTCCAAGATTGTGCTGATGACGAAGTTGGGCATTAGGTGCTCGGCGCCCGACTCGTTTTGCGACAGTTCGGAGTCATTTAAGCCGAGGGAGTTCGCAGAGTCGTCTCCCGACGGAGGGTCCGCGCGGAGACTCGACGCCGGCAGGAGCTCGACGGTCCGGGAGCCTTCGGCGGACACGGACGCGGCGCCGAGGTCTTGCAGGGAAGGTGTGGCCGTCATGCGGGCGAGCTCGCACAGGGTAGGGGGCCCGGCGAACGCGGCCATGCACCACCACGCCAAGCGACTGCTCACACGGGGCCGGAGCGGAGGTTCCCGGTGGGGGCGAAAGGTAGTCCGGGTGGGAGTCCGCCGGGAGATTGTGAATCTCGGCTCGGGCGGAGTCGCCCTCTCCCAGCAAACTCTTCAAATCCTCGTCCGAACTCGTTCAGCTGCGACCATCGAACGCCCGCAGGTAACCGAGCGCAGGTGCTCGCTCATTAACCCCCACCTGACGAGAGGTGTGAACAAGAGGTGAGCGCGTGCGCGTGCCTATTTATCTCATTCGTATTACACCGTCGACCATTGTAGTTGTTAACGTTAACCGACCCAGTTGCATGAAGCGGCTTTCATTAACAAACGACGTGTTAATCACCCCGATAGAAACCTTCGCTCACGAAACGTTCGTCGAGCTCGAAAGATTAAATTGTTTACAATGAGGCCAATGTGTACAACCTCATCGACAACGAGGTCAATGTGTACAACCTCATCGACAACGAGGTCAATGTGTACAACCTCATCGACAACGAGGTGCATTTTCATTTGCAATTCACAATCGACGTCTGAACAATTAATGGTTGTATTAACTACACCTCGTTCTGCACGTAAAGGGTTAACCGATATTAACATTCCACAAAATGGAATGTTTACATTATTTCACCAAGATTTTACCTAAACTCATTCATCATTCATGCAATGAAAGAATTTATATTTGTTTTAAATCAAGAAGAGGAAGAAGAAGCATTCCCCCGTTATCAATTGGTATGTGCAATCGAATAAAATTATAATGGAGCGTCAATTAATAACAATTAACATATTAATAATCACTTTTATTAATTTGTGCTTATTGGGAATCGATGACATTGGAATGAAATTAGACATATTCATGATTACTTACCATAGTATAGAAATGAAGTTCATTATCAGATCTGCAGCATTATCAATCAATAAATTAATAAACGAATCAATAAATTAATAAACGAATCAATAAATTAATAAACGAATCAATAAATTAATAAACGAATCAATAAATTAATAAACGAATCAATAAATTAATAAACGTTTATTAATCGATTGTTTGTTTGGCAGGCGGTGTATTTATCTCGGGATTCACGTTCCAAAACGGTTCGCTGGTTTGTTCGATGCCCGTTTGATTTTCGTCGTTAAATTGGAATCCCATTCCGATACCTATGCCGACCTGATTCGGTGTTTATATCGGTGGAGAAGGTGCTGAAAATCCCAAAACACACAAGACCAGACGACCAGGTCTCCGTACAACAAGCGCTCCCAATCAATCGAATGGCTCGATGATCAATCAGTTCATTGGATCGATGATTGGGATCTCGATTGCGACTCTGAGAAATCTTTCCAACGGTCCTCGTGGTGCGTGTGGATCAACGCAGGTCGCTCGGTGTAATTAACCCTTTAATTTCGTTACACAAGCTCGGATTTAATATGTTCGTCGATACGAAAGGAAACGTTTAATTGATCAATTCGCAAGAAATCAAATCACAAGGAACTAGAACGGCACTCAGTAGAGAGCATACCTCCGCCAGGTGAACAGTTTACCTTTTATATCCCAGAGTAGACCAGAAAATCACAATACATAATCACATTTAATCAAAATCATCCGTCCACAACTTTTTGAGATATTCTGCTCTGTATCGTTCTTGGCCTGATCTCCCAATGGTGAAAAATCACTTTAAAAATTATACTATCCTGATCCAGAGCTTCACCAAAATCAAATCGATTCTTCCTTGTCAGACACACAATCCTTGTCAGTTTGTCCAAATCCATCCATAACTTTTTGAGATATCCTGCAATGTATAGTTTTTGGCCCGATCTCCCAATGGTGAAGAATTACTTTAAAAATTAAATAATTCTCATATCCGAATCCATATTCAGATCTTCACCAAAATCGAATCGAATCGTCCTTGTCAGACACCCAACTTGTCCACCGAGTTTAGTCATAACTCGTCCATAACTTTTTGAGATATCATGCTGTATATCATTTTTAGCCCTATCTCTCAATGGTGAAGAATCACTTAAAAAATTCCTGTAACCGGATCGTGATTCGTATCTTGACCAAAATGGAACACATTCTTCCTTGTCACATACCGAACATGTTCACCAAGTTTCGTCCGAATCCGTCCACAACTTTTAAAGATATCATGCTATATGTCGTTTTTGTCCCTATCACTCATGGTGAAGAATCGCTTAAAAAAAAAAAAAATTCATCCTCAAATCCGGATCTCGATTCGACTCTTCACCAAAATTGAGTAATGTATTGTCACACACCCAAACAGTCCACCAGATTTCGTCCGAATCCGTCCACAACTTTTTGAGATGTCGTCCTATATGTCGGTTTTTACCTTGTCTCTCAATGGTGAAGAAACACTGAAAACAAAAATCAGATCCGCTTCCGGATCTTCCCAAAATCGAATAATTTCGTCCTTGTCCCACACCAACTTATCCACCAAATTTCGTCCCAATCCGTCCACACATTTTTGAGATATCGTGCTATATTTTGGTTTTTACCTTGTCTCTCAATGGTGAAGAATCACTAGAAAAAGAATAAATTCATCTTCAAATCCGGATCTGGATTCGAATCTTCACCAAAATTGAATAATGTATTGTCCCAACCTATCCACCAAATTTCGTCGCAATCCGTCCACAACTCTGAGATATCTTGCTCACAAACATAGAGACAGACAGGTGTGAAAACATGAGCTCGGTGCACCTTCGGTGGTGAAGGTAATCATAACAATTTGAGGCCATCGTACCTGCGCTGCACCAAACACAGATTAAATCGATCCATCAATTCCCATGGGAATAAATATTTTTTTATCGTAACAACTTCCATGGTTTATAAACCGGATTCCCCATCCATCCCGTCATCCCACTCCTCACCACCCCTACCCCACCTTCACCACACCTCATATACATATTTTGATACACCCCTCCTCGCACACCTCGCCCCCTTTCCCTCCAGCATTACCTTGTCCAATGCAAAGCAGTGAAATTTGAATATTTAAGAAAACAATTAAAAGCTTGAAAATGTTTCACAACAAGGAGCTCGTTAAGCGAGCGATGAAACAAAAACAAAACACGTGATTCAAGTGCATGCGTCATAACGATTCTTTGACGTCGCACGATTAGTACGAATGATAAATGGACTGCTCGTGTTGTTGTTTTTTTCAAATGCTCATCGGACGAGCTTTGTGTAGTTAAAGCTTCTTTACATTGTACAACGCAATGGGAGTTCGTATCGCAAACGTCCGTGCTGCCCAAGCAGTTTCTTGGCAAGGGTTGCACTGGGTGGTTTGCCATTGCCTTCACAATTCCTGGGGGTTCGAACCGTTACAGACAACCGTTTGGTTACACCTCCGAGTCAGGTTCAGAAGGCATCAACACAAAGGTAAACGATCCGGTATCCACGCACGAGGGCGTTCCAGTACTTCGTGTTTGTTACGTCATACATCTCATTACCTCCGCCACCAAAGGTGGATCGAAGGTATGTTTTCACCCCTGTCTGTCTGTTTGTCCGTTTGTGAACAAGATATCTCAAAAATATGTGGACGGATTCTGCCGAAATTTGGCAGAGATGTAGCACGTGTGACAAGGACGAAATGATTCGATTTTGATGAAGATCAGGATTCGGATCCGGCTAGAAGAATTTGTTATGTGATACTTCACCATTGGTAGATGGGGCCAAAAATGATACATAGCAGGAGATCTCAAAATATTATGGACGGATTTGGAGGAAACTTGGTGGACCGGTTGGGTGTCTATCAAGGACAAATAGATTCGATTTAGGTGAAGATCTGAATGTGGATTCGGATAGGAGAATTATTTAATTTTTAAAGTGATTCTTCACCATTGGGAGGCAGGGCCAAAAAGAATACATAGCAGCATCTATCTATAATTCCACTAATCTCTGTCTGTGTGTGTGTATGCGACCGCTGTTTCTCGACAACTACCGGTCCGATATACTTGAAACTTGCCAGGTATATTGCTGGGGACCCGAGGATGTGCCTTTTCAAGGTTTCATATTAATCGGACAAGTAGTTACCGAGCTATGTCCAAAAAACGATTCAACCAATCAGAGAGCAGCGAGTTATCACGTGTGCCGAACGTGGCGAACAGACTCTGCCTCGGACGGCACATTTGAGAGCGTATTCATTTATTTCACGTTGGCAAACTATGTTGGCGTTAAACTATGTTTTAAAACTAATTAAAACTACTTTGCGATTCATCGTAACTGCGATTCGTAACTGCCGTTCGCTTTGGCTTTGCGAATGGACCAAACCATTTCATGTAAATAGAGGGGGGGGGGATTGTCACCGGACTCGCAAGCCGTTCGCTTTGGCTTTGCGAATGGACCAAACCATTTCATGTAAATAGAGGGGGGGGGGATATAATTTTAGATATATATATAGTACGGGCATGCCCTAGTATCTCAAAAAGTTATGGACGGATTTGGAGGAAACTGGTGGACAGGTTGGGTGTCTGTCAAGGACAAATAGATTCGATTTTGGTGAAGATCTGAATATGGATTCGGATAGGAGAATTATTTAATTTTTTAAGTGATTCTTCACCATTGGGAAATAGGGCTAAAACCAACATATAGCAGGATATCTCAAAAAATTACGGATGGATTTGGACGAAACTTGTTGGACATGTTGCGTGCGTGACAAGGAAGAATCGATTAGATTTTGGTGAAGATCCGGATTCGGATCCGGCTAGTGGAATTTTAAAAGTGATTTTTCACCATTGAGTGATACGGCCAAAAATGATACATAGCAGGATATCTCAAAAAGTTGTGCACGGATTTGGACGAAACTTGGTGGAGAGGTTGGGTGTGTGAAAAGGACTAATCCTTTCGATGTTGGTGAAGATCTGAATATGGATTCGGCTACAATGATTATTTAATTTTTAAGTGATTCTTCACCATTGAGAGATCGGGTGAAAAGCGAAATATAACATGTTATTAAAAAAAGTTATGGACGAGTTATGACTAAACTTGATGGACAAGTTGGTTTGGTGACGAGAACAAACCGATGAGATTTTGGTTCAGGTCCGAATCCAGATCCGGCCTATCATTGGATACAAAACGTAAACTGTTCAACCTGACGGAGGTGTGCTCTCTACCGAGTACCGTTCTGGTTTCCAATTGCAAATTGTCCGAGCCGCTTTCATCGACTGACTCTCACTTTCAAGGTTTGAAAATCACAGCGAACATGTCCAATCCGTTATCCCAAGATTGTGAGTTTTGTTTGACAGTGCAACTTTCCACTTTTTTGTGGACAAATAATTTTTAATAATTCAACTTGAGTGACGTCACAAATTTGCTTTCTGTCGTTTTCAGCACAAGGCTGTGGGAGACATTATTTGCTGAGTGTGCGGATGTGACGATCATGCAGTGCCCCCTGCCGGTCAGGGCAGGAATTTGACATTTGGTTCAGGGTGCCGGCGATAGCTCGCCGACTCTTGGCCAAGGGTTCTGTGGGACATTCACGTCCACCAACTAATGCCGACCGATGGGGCGCCAGTTTGACGTCCGTCCGACTGACGCCACACATTGATGAACCACCTCGCCTGTGAAGCACCAGGATGGCAGTTTATAGCTGAGTCGGGATTCGAACCCCGCCTCGACAGCTTTCTGATAATTAGGCCGATAGACAATTGTGTACAGAGATGGGTCTGAAGGCAAGTGGTGACGTCGGGGCGAGCGCGTCATCGAGGATGTAAATGTAGATGAATTTTGATGTATCGAACTCTTGACAGAGCGTTGGTGCTGTAGAAGCAATTTCTTGGCAAGCACGACACTGGGTGGTTTGCCATTACTTTCCTCTAGTGCCGTGTACAGCCGAATGAGGCCGCTGTGGGCGGGGCCGAGTGAGGCCGCTGTGGGCGGGGCCGAGTGAGGCCGCTGTGGGCGGGGCCGAGTGAGGGTTGCGTTGCCGTTGCCTGGAATAAAGATGATGCTTGATCCTCTCCGCGTGTCCGCATCTTTATAACAAAGACATTACAATTGGCGACGAGGATTTTTCGGACCATGGCTACGTCGTATGGAAAGGTCCCAGAGTATGCTGCAGGGGCGGATCCAGGGGGTGGGGGGGGGGGTGCAGGGGGTGCGCACCCCCCCCTCTTCAACGCAACGGCATGGATGTAATGCGGAGAGTTGTAAAACGACAAATCCATCGTCCAAACACTGCCGCCAATACTCCCTTGCTCTTCTACCTCAGAAGCATGTGCATTCCATTTCTCGACCACCTCAGCCAGGAAATGGACACCCGATTCTGTGCTGAAAATCGGGAAGGTCGTGATCTGTTTGTGCTGATGCCATCTACAATAATCGCCGATACCTGCGACATTCCAGCCCTACATCAGAAGCTATTGCGTTGGAAAAACGACGTGGAACATCCCGCAGGACTGATAAATGAGCTGAGAGAGCGGCAGGTGTTTTGGAGAGGGAAACCCAACAACACGCTTCCAAGCACATTCATGGATTGTTTCTGCGCAGTAGATGGAGGCGAATTTCCATCCACCAAAGTCCTACTCCATATTGGATGCACCCACCCTCCCTGGAGGCTCCTGTGAGGCCGAACGCTCATTTTCTTACCTGCGTCGTCTGAAGACCTACCTAAGAAATTCCATGGGAGAAAGTCGGATGGCATCTCTGGCTCTCATGAACACATACACCATGACTTTGAAGGAGCAGTGCTCCTGCTTGAGACGGACGAAGTGACGGACAAGACACAAATTCGTCCGAGAAGATGTTTAATGTATAATGAACTCGGGAACTCTGAAAACCCGTTTATCGGGTTCGCATACATATAATCCAAGCCAAAAAGCACACGTCAGAACCAAAGCCACGCCTCTCAGGCGAGGCACGCTTTGGTGGTCATGTGACTGACAGGTGCAAGCAATTATAACCTCGGCGCCGCGGTTTGTCCGCCGGTTACGTCACCGGCTGGGGCAAGGAGATTATGTTGCTGGTCTCGAGCTTTGGGGGACCCATGGGTCGCTACACACGCCCCCCCCAGAATCGACTTGGTCCAGGAAGGTCAACCTGAGGGGGGTCCGGATGACCCGACCGAAACGACCCCTGGCTGGTCGCGGGGGGGGGGGGGGGGGGTCCGGTGTGGTGGTGGGTGGCCGGGCGGGGGGTGCAGTGGACGGGGGGCGGCCGCGCCGTGGTGGGAGAGCCAGCCGTGGCAGCTGGCCGACGTCCATGTGGGCCGGCTTGAGGCGGTCCACCGAAATCCGGTCCACCCGGCCGACGATGCTGACGACAAAGGACTTGTTGTCCCGTGATAGGACCCGGAAGGGTCCGTCGTATGGTGGCCGGAGCGGCCCCCGGTGCACGTCGTGGCGCACAAAGACGTACTCTGCCGTGCGGAGTGCTGGGGGGACGTAGGATTGGGGGGTCGCCGTGGCGGGACGTGGGCACCGGGGCGAAACGTTGGGCGGCCGCCTGGAAGTCCGTGCGCTGGCGCGCGGCGGACCAGGGGTTGGTGGTGTCGGGCACAAACTCGCCCGGGACGCGGAGGGCCTGGCCGTACACCAGCTCGGTGGTGGACGCCTGGAGGTACTCCTTTGGAGCCGTGCGGAGGCCCCAAAGGACCCACGGGAGCCGGTCGGCCCAGCTGTCGTCCTGGAGGCCGGCCATGAGTGCGGCCTTCATGGAGCGGTGGAACCGCTCGCACAACCCGTTGGCCTGGGGGTGGTAGGCCATGGTGTGGTGCAGGGTAACGCCCAACGTGCGGGCGACCGCGCCCCACAGTTCGGACGTGAACTGTGGGCCGCGGTGCGAAACACAAGTGCGAAAAGTGGTTTTTCAACACTAACACAAGTGCGAAAAGTGGTTTTTCAACACTAATACAAGTGCGAAAAGTGGTTTTTCAACATTAACACAAGTGCGAAAAGTGGTTTTTTCCACACTAATACAAGTGCAAAAAGTGTTTTTTCCACACTAATACAAGTGCAAAAGTGGTTTCCTGCACCAACACAAGTGTGAAACGTGGTTTTTCAACACTAACACAAGTGCAAAAAGTGGTTTTTCCACACTAATACAAGTGCAAAAGTGGTTTTTCCACACTATCACAAGTGCGAAAAGTGGTTTCCTGCACCAACACAAGTGCGAAAAGTGGTTTTTCAACACTAACACAAGTGTGAAAAGTGGTTTTTCAACAGTATCATAAGTGCAAAAAGTGGTTTTTCCACACTCATACAAGTGCAAAAGTGGTTTCCTGCACCAACACAAGTGCGAAAAGTGGTTTTTCAACACTAACACAAGTGCGAAAAGTGGTTTTTCAACACTAACACAAGTGCGAAAAGTGTTTTTTCCACACTAATACAAGTGCAAAAGTGGTTTCCTGCACCAACACAAGTGCGAAAAGTGGTTTTTCAACACTAACACAAGTGCGAAAAGTGGTTTTTCAACACTATCACAAGTGCAAAAAGTGTTTTTTCCACACTAATACAAGTGCAAAAGTGGTTTCCTGCACCAAGACAAGTGCGAAAAGTGGTTTTTCAACACTAACACAAGTGCGAAAAGTGGTTTTTCAACACTATCACATGTGCAAAAAGTGTTTTTTCCACACTAATACAAGTGCAAAAGTGGTTTCCTGCACCAACAAAAGTGCGAAAAGTGGTTTTTCAACACTAACACAAGTGCGAAAAGTGGTTTTTCAACACTAACACAAGTGCGAAAAGTGGTTTTTCCACACTAATACAAGTGCAAAAGTGGTTTCCTGCACCAACACGTGCGAAAAGTGGTTTTTCAACACTAACATAAGTACGAAAAGTGGTTTTTCAACACTAACACAAGTGCAAAAAGTGTTTTTTCCACACTAATACAAGTGCAAAAGTGGTTTCCTGCACCAACACAAGTGCGAAAAGTGGTTTTTCAACACTAACACAAGTGCGAAAAGTGGTTATTTAACACTAACACAAGTGCGAAAAGTGGTTTTTCAACACTATCACAAGTGCAAAAAGTGTTTTTTCCACACTAATACAAGTGCAAAAGTGGTTTCCTGCACCAACACAAGTGCAAAAAGTGGTTTTTCAACACTAACACAAGTGCGAAAAGTGGTTTTTCAACACTAACACAAGTGCGAAAAGTGGTTTTTCCACACTAATACAAGTGCAAAAAGTGTTTTTTCCACACTAATACAAGTGCAAAAGTGGTTTCCTGCACCAACACAAGTGCGAAACGTGGTTTTTCAACACTAACACAAGTGCGAAAAGTGGTTTTTCCACACTAATACAAGTGCAAAAGTGGTTTTTCCACACTATCACAAGTGCGAAAAGTGGTTTCCTGCACCAACACAAGCGCGAAAAGTGTTTTTTCAACACTAACACAAGTGCGAAAAGTGGTTTTTCAACACTATCACAAGTGCAAAAAGTGTTTTTCCACACTAATACAAGTGCAAAAGTGGTTTCCTGCACCAACACAAGTGCGAAAAGTGGTTTTTCAACACTAACACAAGTGCGAAAAGTGGTTTTTCAACAGTATCACAAGTGCAAAAAGTGTTTTTTCCACACTAATACAAGTGCAAAAGTGGTTTCCTGCACCAACACAAGTGCGAAAAGTGGTTTTTCAACACTAACACAAGTGCGAAAAGTGGTTTTTCAACACTATGACATGTGCAAAAAGTGTTTTTTCCACACTAATACAAGTGCAAAAGTGGTTTCCTGCACCAACAAAAGTGCGAAAAGTGGTTTTTCAAAACTAACACAAGTGCGAAAAGTGGTTTTTCAACACTAACACAAGTGCGAAAAGTGGTTTTCCACACTAATACAAGTGCAATAGTGGTTTCCTGCACCAACACAAGTGCATAAAGTGGTTTTTCAACACTAACACAAGTGCGAAAAGTGGTTTTTCAACACTAACACAAGTGCGAAAAGTGGTTTTTCAACACTATCACAAGTGCAAAAAGTGTTTTTTCCACACTAATACAAGTGCAAAAGTGGTTTCCTGCACCAACACAAGTGCGAAAAGTGGTTTTTCAACACTAACACAAGTGGGAAAAGTGGTTTTTCAACACTAACACAAGTGCGAAAAGTGGTTTAGCCACACTATTACAAGTGCAAAAGTGGTTTCCTACAACAACACAAGTGCGAAAAGTGGTTTTTCAACACTAACACAAGTGCGAAAAGTGGTTTTTCATCACTATCACAAGTGCAAAAAGTGTTTTTTCCACACTAATACAAGTGCAAAAGTGGTTTCCTGCACCAACACAAGTGCTAGAAGTGGTTTTTCAACACTAACACAAGTGCGAAAAGTGGTTTTTCAACAATATCACAAGTGCAAAAAGTGTTTTTTCCACACTAATACAAGTGCAAAAGTGGTTTCCTGCACCAACACAAGTGCGAAAAGTGGTTTTTCAACACTAACACAAGTGCGAAATGTGGTTTTTCAACACTAACACAAGTGCGAAAAGTGGTTTTTCAACACTAACACAAGTGCGAAAAGTGGTTTTTCCACACTAATACAAGTGCAAAAGTGGTTTCCTGCACCAACACAAGTGCGAAAAGTGGTTTTTCAACACTAACACAAGTGCGAAAAGTGGTTTTTCAACACTATCACAAGTGCAAAAAGTGTTTTTTCCACACTAATACAAGTGCAAAAGTGGTTTCCTGCACCAACACAAGTGTGAAAAGTGGTTTTTCAACACTAACACAATTGGGAAAAGTGGTTTTTCAACACTAACACAAGTGCGAAAAGTGTTTTTCCACACTAATACAAGTGCAAAAGTGGTTTCCTGCACCAACACAAGTGCGAAAAGTGGTTTTTCAACACTAACACAAGTGCGAAAAGTGGTTTTTCAACAATATCAAAAGTGCAAAAAGTGTTTTTTCCACACTAATACAAGTGCAAAAGTGGTTTCCTGCACCAACACAAGTGCGAAAAGTGGTTTTTCAACACTAACAAAAGTGCGAAAAGTGGTTTTTCAACACTAACACAAGTGCGAAAAGTGGTTTTTCAAAACTAACACAAGTGCGAAAAGTGTTTTTTCCACACTAATACAAGTGCAAAAGTGGTTTCTTGCACCAACACAAGTGCGAAAAGTGGTTTTTCAACACTAACACAAGTGCAAAAAGTGGTTTTTCAACACTAACACAAGTGCGAAAAGTGGTTTTTCAACACTAACACAAGTGCGAAAAGTGGTTTAAAAAAAAAAAACACAAGTGCGAAAAGTGGTTTTTCCACACTAATAGAAATGCAAAAGTGGTTTCCTGCACCAACATAAGTGCGAAAAGTGGTTTTTCAACACTAACACAAGTGCGAAAAGTGGTTTTTCAACACTAACACAAGTGCGAAAAGTGGTTTTTCAACATTAACACAAGTGCGAAAAGTGTTTTTTCCACACGAATACAAGTGCAAAAGTGGTTTCCTGCACCAACACAAGTGCGAAAAGTGGTTTTTCAACACTAACAAAAGTGCGAAAAGTGGTTTTTCAACACTAACACAAGTGCGAAAAGTGGTTTTTCAAAACTAACACAAGTGCGAAAAGTGTTTTATCCACACTAATACAAGTGCAAAAGTGGTTTCCTGCACCAACACAAGTGCGAAAATTGGTTTTTCAACACTAACACAAGTGCGAAAAGTCGTTTTTCAACACTAACACAAGTGCGAAAAGTGGTTTTTCAACACTAACACAAGTGCGAAAAGTGGTTTTTCCACACTAATACAAGTGCAAAAGTGGTTTCCTGCACCAACACAAGTGCGAAAAGTGGTTTTTCAACACTAACACAAGTGCGAAAAGTGGTTTTTCAACACTAACACAAGTGCGAAAAGTGGTTTTTCAACACTAACACAAGTGCGAAAAGTGTTTTTTCCACACTAATACAAGCGCAAAAGTGGTTTTCTGCACCAACACAAGTGCGAAAAGTGGTTTTTCAACACTAACACAAGTGTGAAAAGTTGTTTTTCAACACTATCACAAGTGCAAAAAGTGTTTTTTCCACTCTAATACAAGTGAAAAAGTGGTTTCCTGGACCAACACAAGTGCGAAAAGTGGTTTTTCAACATTAACACAAGTGCGAAAAGTGGTTTTTCAACACTAACACAAGTGCGAAAAGTGTTTTTTCCACACTAATACAAATGCAAAAGTGGTTTCCTGCACCAACACAAGTGCGAAAAGTGGTTTTTCAACACTAACACAAGTGCGAAAAGTGGTTTTTCAACACTATCACATGTGCAAAAAGTGTTTTTTCCACAGTAATACAAGTGCAAAAGTGGTTTCCTGCACCAACAAAAGTGCAAAAAGTGGTTTTTCAACACTAACACAAGTGCGAAAAGTGGTTTTTCAACACTAACACAAGTGCGAAAAGTGGTTTTTCCACACTAATACAAGTGCAAAAGTGGTTTCCTGCACCAACACAAGTGCGAAAAGTGGTTTTTCAACACAAACACAAGTGCGAAAAGTGGTTTTTCAACACTAACACAAGTGCGAAAAGTGGTTTTTCAACACTATCACAAGTGCAAAAAGTTTTTTCCACACTAATACAGGTGCAAAAGTGGTTTCCTGCACCAACACAAGTGTGAAAAGTGGTTTTTCAACACTAACACAAGTGCGAAAAGTGGTTTTTCAACACTAACACAAGTGCGAAAAGTGGTTTTCCACACTGATACAAGTGCAAAAGTGGTTTCCTGCACCAACACAAGTGCAAAAAGTGGTTTTTCAACACTAACACAAGTGCGAAAAGTGGTTTTTCATCACTATCACAAGTGCAAAAAGTGTTTTTTCCACACTAATACAAGTGCAAAAGTGGTTTCCTGCACCAACACAAGTGTGAAAAGTGGTTTTTCAACACTAACACAAGTGCGAAAAGTGGTTTTTCAACAATATCACAAGTGCAGAAAGTGTTTTTTCCACACTAATACAAGTGCAAAAGTGGTTTCCTGCACCAACACAAGTGCGAAAAGTGGTTTTTCAACACTAACAAAAGTGCGAAAAGTGGTTTTTCAACACTAACAAAAGTGCGAAAAGTGGTTTTTCAACACTAACACAAGTGCGAAAAGTGGTTTTTCAAAACTAACACAAGTGCGAAAAGTGTTTTTTCCACACTAATACAAGTGCAAAAGTGGTTTCCTGCACCAACACAAGTGCGAAAAGTGGTTTTTCAACACCAACACAAGTGCGAAAAGTGGTTTTTCAACACTAACACAAGTGCGAAAAGTGGTTTTTCAACACTAACACAAGTGCGAAAAGTGGTTTTTCCACACTAATACAAGTGCAAAAGTGGTTTCCTGCACCAACACAAGTGCAAAAAGTGGTTTTTCAACACTAACACAAGTGCGAAAAGTGGTTTTTCAACACTATCACAAGTGCAAAAAGTGTTTTTTCCACACTAAAAAAGTGCAAAAGTCGTTTCCTGCACCAACACAAGTGCGAAAAGTGGTTTTTCAACACTAACACAAGTGCGAAAAGTGGTTTTTCAACACTAACACAAGTGCGAAAAGTGTTTTTTCAACACTAACACAAGTGCGAAAAGTGTTTTTTCCACACTAATACAAACGCAAAAGTGGTTTCCTGCACCAACACAAGTGCGAAAAGTGGTTTTTCAACACTAACACAATTGCGAAAAGTGGTTATTTAACACTAACACAAGTGCGAAAAGTGGTTTTTCAACACTATCACAAGTGCAAAAAGTGTTTTTTCCACACTAATACAAGTGCAAAAGTGGTTTCCTGCACAAACACAAGTGCAAAAAGTGGTTTTTCAACACTAACACAAGTGCGAAAAGTGGTTTTTCAACACTAACACAAGTGCGAAAAGTGGTTTTTCCACACTAATACAAGTGCAAAAAGTGTTTTTTCCACACTAATACAAGTGCAAAAGTGGTTTCCTGCACCAACACAAGTGCGAAACGTGGTTTTTCAACACTAACACAAGTGCGAAAAGTGGTTTTTCCACACTAATACAAGTGCAAAAGTGGTTTTTCCACACTATCACAAGTGCGAAAAGTGGTTTCCTGCACCAACACAAGCGCGAAAAGTGGGTTTTCAACACTAACACAAGTGCGAAAAGTGGTTTTTCAACACTATCACAAGTGCAAAAAGTGTTTTTTCCACACTAATACAAGTGCAAAAGTGGTTTCCTGCACCAACACAAGTGCGAAAAGTGGTTTTTCAACACTAACACAAGTGCAAAAAGTGGTTTTTCAACACTATCACAAGTGCAAAAAGTGTTTTTTCCACACTAATACAAGTGCAAAAGTGGTTTCTTGCACCAACACAAGTGCGAAAAGTGGTTTTTCAACACTAACACAAGTGCGAAAAGTGGTTTTTCAACACTATCACATGTGCAAAAAGTGTTTTTTCCACAGTAATACAAGTGCAAAAGTGGTTTCCTGCACCAACAAAAGTGCGAAAAGTGGTTTTTCAAAACTAACACAAGTGCGAAAAGTGGTTTTTCAACACTAACACAAGTGCGAAAAGTGGTTTTTCAACACTATCACAAGTGCAAAAAGTGTTTTTTCCACTCTAATACAAGTGAAAAAGTGGTTTCCTGGACCAACACAAGTGCGAAAAGTGGTTTTTCAACATTAACACAAGTGCGAAAAGTGGTTTTTCAACACTAACACAAGTGCGAAAAGTGTTTTTTCCACACTAATACAAATGCAAAAGTGGTTTCCTGCACCAACACAAGTGCGAAAAGTGGTTTTTCAACACTAACACAAGTGTGAAAAGTGGTTTTTCAACACTATCACATGTGCAAAAAGTGTTTTTTCCACAGTAATACAAGTGCAAAAGTGGTTTCCTGCACCAACAAAAGTGCGAAAAGTGGTTTTTCAACACTAACACAAGTGCGAAAAGTGGTTTTTCAACACTAACACAAGTGCGAAAAGTGGTTTTTCCACACTAATACAAGTGCAAAAGTGGTTTCCTGCACCAACACAAGTGCGAAAAGTGGTTTTTCAACACAAACACAAGTGCGAAAAGTGGTTTTTCAACACTAACACAAGTGCGAAAAGTGGTTTTTCAACACTATCACAAGTGCAAAAAGTTTTTTCCACACTAATACAAGTGCAAAAGTGGTTTCCTGCACCAACACAAGTGTGAAAAGTGGTTTTTCAACACTAACACAAGTGCGAAAAGTGGTTTTTCAACACTAACACAAGTGCGAAAAGTGGTTTTCCACACTGATACAAGTGCAAAAGTGGTTTCCTGCACCAACACAAGTGCAAAATGTGGTTTTTCAACACTAACACAAGTGCGAAAATTGGTTTTTCATCACTATCACAAGTGCAAAAAGTGTTTTTTCCACACTAATACAAGTGCAAAAGTGGTTTCCTTCACCAACACAAGTGCGAAAAGTGGTTTTTCAACACTAACACAAGTGCGAAAAGTGGTTTTTCAACAATATCACAAGTGCAAAAAGTGTTTTTTCCACACTAATACAAGTGCAAAAGTGGTTTCCTGCACCAACACAAGTGCGAAAAGTGGTTTTTCAACACTAACAAAAGTGTGAAAAGTGGTTTTTCAACACTAACACAAGTGCGAAAAGTGGTTTTTCAACACTAACACAAGTGCGAAAAGTGGTTTTCCACACTGATACAAGTGCAAAAGTGGTTTCCTGCACCAACACAAGTGCGAAAAGTGGTTTTTCAACACTAACAAAAGTGTGAAAAGTGGTTTTTCAACACTAACAAAAGTGCGAAAAGTGGTTTTTCAACACTAACACAAGTGCGAAAAGTGGTTTTTCCAAAACTAACACAAGTGCGAAAAGTGTTTTTTCCACACTAATACAAGTGCAAAAGTGGTTTCCTGCACCAACACAAGTGCGAAAAGTGGTTTTTCAACACTAACACAAGTGCGAAAAGTGGTTTTTCAACACTAACACAAGTGCGAAAAGTGGTTTTTCAACACTAACACAAGTGCGAAAAGTGGTTTTTCCACACTAATACAAGTGCAAAAGTGGTTTCCTGCACCAACACAAGTGCAAAAAGTGGTTTTTCAACACTAACACAAGTGCGAAAAGTGGTTTTTCAACACTATCACAAGTGCAAAAAGTGTTTTTTCCACACTAATACAAGTGCAAAAGTCGTTTCCTGCACCAACACAAGTGCGAAAAGTGGTTTTTCAACACTAACACAAGTGCGAAAAGTGGTTTTTCAACACTAACACAAGCGCGAAAAGTGGGTTTTCAACACTAACACAAGTGCGAAAAGTGGTTTTTCAACACTATCACAAGTGCAAAAAGTGTTTTTTCCACACTAATACAAGTGCAAAAGTGGTTTCCTGCACCAACACAAGTGCGAAAAGTGGTTTTTCAACACTAACACAAGTGCGAAAAGTGGTTTTTCAACACTATCACAAGTGCAAAAAGTGTTTTTTCCACACTAATACAAGTGCAAAAGTGGTTTCCTGCACCAACACAAGTGCGAAAAGTGGTTTTTCAACACTAACACAAGTGCGAAAAGTGGTTTTTCAACACTATCACATGTGCAAAAAGTGTTTTTTCCACAGTAATACAAGTGCAAAAGTGGTTTCCTGCACCAACAAAAGTGCGAAAAGTGGTTTTTCAAAACTAACACAAGTGCGAAAAGTGGTTTTTCAACACTAACACAAGTGCGAAAAGTGGTTTTTTCCACACTAATACAAGTGCAAAAGTGGTTTCCTGCACCAACACAAGTGCGAAAAGTGGTTTTTCAACACTAACACAAGTGCGAAAAGTGGTTTTTCAACACTAACTCAAGTGCGAAAAGTGGTTTTTCAACACTATCACAAGTGCAAAAAGTGTTTTTTCCACACTAATACAAGTGCAAAAGTGGTTTCCTGCACCAACACAAGTGCGAAAAGTGGTTTTTCAACACTAACACAAGTGGGAAAAGTGGTTTTTCAACACTAACACAAGTGCGAAAAGTGGTTTTTCCACACTAATAGAAGTGCAAAAGTGGTTTCCTGCACCAACACAAGTGCGAAAAGTGGTTTTTCAACACTAACACAAGTGCGAAAAGTGGTTTTTCATCACTATCACAAGTGCAAAAAGTGTTTTTTCCACACTAATACAAGTGAAAAAGTGGTTTCCTGCACCAACACAAGTGCGAGAAGTGGTTTTTCAACACTAACACAAGTGCGAAAAGTGGTTTTTCAACAATATCACAAGTGCAAAAAGTGTTTTTTCCACACTAATAGAAGTGCAAAAGTGGTTTCCTGCACCAACACAAGTGCGAAAAGTGGTTTTTCAACACTAACACAAGTGCGAAATGTGGTTTTTCAACACTAACACAAGTGCGAAAAGTGGTTTTTCAACACTAACACAAGTGCGAAAAGTGGTTTCTCCACACTAATACAAGTGCAAAAGTGGTTTCCTGCACCAACACAAGTGCGAAAAGTGGTTTTTCAACACTAACACAAGTGCGAAAAGTGGTTTTTCAACACTATCACAAGTGCAAAAAGTGTTTTTTCCACACTAATACAAGTGCAAAAGTGGTTTCCTGCACCAACACAAGTGTGAAAAGTGGTTTTTCAAGACTAACACAAGTGGGAAAAGTGGTTTTTCAACACTAACACAAGTGCGAAAAGTGATTTTCCACACTAATACAAGTGCGAAAAGTGTTTTTTCCACACTAATACAAGTGCAAAAGTGGTTTCCTGCACCAACACAAGTGCGAAAAGTGGTTTTTCAACACTAACAAAAGTGCAAAAAGTGGTTTTTCAACACTAACACAAGTGCGAAAAGTGGTTTTTCAAAACTAACACAAGTGCGAAAAGTGTTTTTTCCACACTAATACAAGTGCAAAAGTGGTTTCCTGCACCAACACAAGTGCGAAAAGTGGTTTTTCAACACTAACACAATTGCGAAAAGTGGTTTTTCAACACTAACACAAGTGCGAAAAGTGGTTTTTCAACAATAACACAAGTGCGAAAAGTGGTTTGTCCACACTAATACAAGTGCAAAAGTGGTTTCCTGGACCAACACAAGTGCGAAAAGTGGTTTTTCAACACTAACACAAGTGCGAAAAGTGGTTTTTCAACACTAACACAAGTGCGAAAAGTGGTTTTTCAACACTAACACAAGTGCGAAAAGTGGTTTTTCAACACTAACACAAGTGCGAAAAGTGTTTTTTCCACACTAATACAAGCGCAAACGTGGTTTCCTGCACCAACACAAGTGCGAAAAGTGGTTTTTCAACACTAACACAAGTGCGAAAAGTGGTTTTTCAACAATATCACAAGTGCAGAAAGTGTTTTTTCCACACTAATACAAGTGCAAAAGTGGTTTCCTGCACCAACACAAGTGCGAAAAGTGGTTTTTCAACACTAACAAAAGTGCGAAAAGTGGTTTTTCAACACTAACAAAAGTGCGAAAAGTGGTTTTTCAACACTAACACAAGTGCGAAAAGTGGTTTTTCAAAACTAACACAAGTGCGAAAAGTGTTTTTTCCACACTAATACAAGTGCAAAAGTGGTTTCCTGCACCAACACAAGTGTGAAAAGTGGTTTTTCAACACTAACACAAGTGGGAAAAGTGGTTTTTCAACACTAACACAAGTGCGAAAAGTGATTTTCCACACTAATACAAGTGCGAAAAGTGTTTTTTCCAAACTAATACAAGTGCAAAAGTGGTTTCCTGCACCAACACAAGTGCGAAAAGTGGTTTTTCAACACTAACACAAGTGCGAAAAGTGGTTTTTCAACACTAACACAAGTGCGAAAAGTGGTTTTTCAACATTAACACAAGTGCGAAAAGTGTTTTTTCCACACTAATACAAGTGCAAAAGTGGTTTCCTGCACCAACACAAGTGCGAAAAGTGGTTTTTCAACACTAACAAAAGTGCAAAAAGTGGTTTTTCAACACTAACACAAGTGCGAAAAGTGGTTTTTCAAAACTAACACAAGTGCAAAAAGTGTTTTTTCCACACTAATACAAGTGCAAAAGTGGTTTCCTGCACCAACACAAGTGCGAAAAGTGGTTTTTCAACACTAACACAAGTGCGAAAAGTGGTTTTTCAACACTAACACAAGTGCGAAAAGTGGTTTTTCAACACTAACACAAGTGCGAAAAGTGGTTTTTCCACACTAATACAAGTGCAAAAGTGGTTTCCTGCACCAACACAAGTGCGAAAAGTGGTTTTTCAACACTAACACAAGTGCGAAAAGTGGTTTTTCAACACTAACACAAGTGCGAAAAGTGGTTTTTCAACACTAACACAAGTGCGAAAAGTGTTTTTTCCACACTAATACAAGCGCAAAAGTGGTTTCCTGCACCAACACAGGTGCGAAAAGTGGTTTTTCAACACTAACACAAGTGCGAAAAGTGGTTTTTCAACAATATCACAAGTGCAGAAAGTGTTTATTCCACACTAATACAAGTGCAAAAGTGGTTTCCTGCACCAACACAAGTGCGAAAAGTGGTTTTTCAACACTAACAAAAGTGCGAAAAGTGGTTTTTCAACACTAACAAAAGTGCGAAAAGTGGTTTTTCAACACTAACACAAGTGCGAAAAGTGGTTTTTCAAAACTAACACAAGTGCGAAAAGTGTTTTTTCCACACTAATACAAGTGCAAAAGTGGTTTCCTGCACCAACACAAGTGCGAAAAGTGGTTTTTCAACACTAACACAAGTGTGAAAAGTGGTTTTTCAACACTAACACAAGTGCGAAAAGTGGTTTTTCAACACTAACACAAGTGCGAAAAGTGGTTTTTCCACACTAATACAAGTGCAAAAGTGGTTTCCTGCACCAACACAAGTGCAAAAAGTGGTTTTTCAACACTAACACAAGTGCGAAAAGTGGTTTTTCAACACTATCACAAGTGCAAAAAGTGTTTTTTCCACACTAATACAAGTGCAAAAGTCGTTTCCTGCACCAACACAAGTGCGAAAAGTGGTTTTTCAACACTAACACAAGTGCGAAAAGTGGTTTTTCAACACTAACACAAGTGCGAAAAGTGTTTTTTCAACACTAACACAAGTGCGAAAAGTGTTTTTTCCACACTAATACAAACGCAAAAGTGGTTTCCTGCACCAACACAAGTGCGAAAAGTGGTTTTTCAACACTAACACAATTGCGAAAAGTGGTTATTTAACACTAACACAAGTGCGAAAAGTGGTTTTTCAACACTATCACAAGTGCAAAAAGTGTTTTTTCCACACTAATACAAGTGCAAAAGTGGTTTCCTGCACAAACACAAGTGCAAAAAGTGGTTTTTCAACACTAACACAAGTGCGAAAAGTGGTTTTTCAACACTAACACAAGTGCGAAAAGTGGTTTTTCCACACTAATACAAGTGCAAAAAGTGTTTTTTCCACACTAATACAAGTGCAAAAGTGGTTTCCTGCACCAACACAAGTGCGAAACGTGGTTTTTCAACACTAACACAAGTGCGAAAAATGGTTTTTCCACACTAATACAAGTGCAAAAGTGGTTTTTCCACACTATCACAAGTGCGAAAAGTGGTTTCCTGCACCAACACAAGCGCGAAAAGTGGGTTTTCAACACTAACACAAGTGCGAAAAGTGGTTTTTCAACACTATCACAAGTGCAAAAAGTGTTTTTTCCACACTAATACAAGTGCAAAAGTGGTTTCCTGCACCAACACAAGTGCGAAAAGTGGTTTTTCAACACTAACACAAGTGCAAAAAGTGGTTTTTCAACACTATCACAAGTGCAAAAAGTGTTTTTTCCACACTAATACAAGTGCAAAAGTGGTTTCCTGCACCAACACAAGTGCGAAAAGTGGTTTTTCAACACTAACACAAGTGCGAAAAGTGGTTTTTCAACACTATCACATGTGCAAAAAGTGTTTTTTCCACAGTAATACAAGTGCAAAAGTGGTTTCCTGCACCAACAAAAGTGCGAAAAGTGGTTTTTCAAAACTAACACAAGTGCGAAAAGTGGTTTTTCAACACTAACACAAGTGCGAAAAGTGGTTTTTCAACACTATCACAAGTGCAAAAAGTGTTTTTTCCACTCTAATACAAGTGAAAAAGTGGTTTCCTGGACCAACACAAGTGCGAAAAGTGGTTTTTCAACATTAACACAAGTGCGAAAAGTGGTTTTTCAACACTAACACAAGTGCGAAAAGTGTTTTTTCCACACTAATACAAATGCAAAAGTGGTTTCCTGCACCAACACAAGTGCGAAAAGTGGTTTTTCAACACTAACACAAGTGTGAAAAGTGGTTTTTCAACACTATCACATGTGCAAAAAGTGTTGTTTTCCACAGTAATACAAGTGCAAAAGTGGTTTCCTGCACCAACAAAAGTCCGAAAAGTGGTTTTTCAACACTAACACAAGTGCGAAAAGTGGTTTTTCAACACTAACACAAGTGCGAAAAGTGGTTTTTCCACACTAATACAAGTGCAAAAGTGGTTTCCTGCACCAACACAAGTGCGAAAAGTGGTTTTTCAACACAAACACAAGTGCGAAAAGTGGTTTTTCAACACTAACACAAGTGCGAAAAGTGGTTTTTCAACACTATCACAAGTGCAAAAAGTTTTTTCCACACTAATACAAGTGCAAAAGTGGTTTCCTGCACCAACACAAGTGTGAAAAGTGGTTTTTCAACACTAACACAAGTGCGAAAAGTGGTTTTTCAACACTAACACAAGTGCGAAAAGTGGTTTTCCACACTGATACAAGTGCAAAAGTGGTTTCCTGCACCAACACAAGTGCAAAATGTGGTTTTTCAACACTAACACAAGTGCGAAAAGTGGTTTTTCATCACTATCACATGTGCAAAAAGTGTTTTTTCCACACTAATACAAGTGCAAAAGTGGTTTCCTGCACCAACACAAGTGCGAAAAGTGGTTTTTCAACATTAACACAAGTGCGAAAAGTGGTTTTTCAACAATATCACAAGTGCAAAAAGTGTTTTTTCCACACTAATACAAGTGCAAAAGTGGTTTCCTGCACCAACACAAGTGCGAAAAGTGGTTTTTCAACACTAACAAAAGTGCGAAAAGTGGTTTTTCAACACTAACAAAAGTGCGAAAAGTGGTTTTTCAACACTAACACAAGTGCGAAAAGTGGTTTTTCCAAAACTAACACAAGTGCGAAAAGTGTTTTTTCCACACTAATACAAGTGCAAAAGTGGTTTCCTGCACCAACACAAGTGCGAAAAGTGGTTTTTCAACACTAACACAAGTGCGAAAAGTGGTTTTTCAACACTAACACAAGTGCGAAAAGTGGTTTTTCAACACTAACACAAGTGCGACAAGTGGTTTTTCAACACTAACACAAGTGCGAAAAGTGGTTTTTCCACACTAATACAAGTGCAAAAGTGGTTTCCTGCACCAACACAAGTGCAAAAAGTGGTTTTTCAACACTAACACAAGTGCGAAAAGTGGTTTTTCAACACTATCACAAGTGCAAAAAGTGTTTTTTCCACACTAATACAAGTGCAAAAGTCGTTTCCTGCACCAACACAAGTGCGAAAAGTGGTTTTTCAACACTAACACAAGTGCGAAAAGTGGTTTTTCAACACTAACACAAGCGCGAAAAGTGGGTTTTCAACACTAACACAAGTGCGAAAAGTGGTTTTTCAACACTATCACAAGTGCAAAAAGTGTTTTTTCCACACTAATACAAGTGCAAAAGTGGTTTCCTGCACCAACACAAGTGTGAAAAGTGGTTTTTCAAGACTAACACAAGTGGGAAAAGTGGTTTTTCAACACTAACACAAGTGCGAAAAGTGATTTTCCACACTAATACAAGTGCGAAAAGTGTTTTTTCCACACTAATACAAGTGCAAAAGTGGTTTCCTGCACCAACACAAGTGCGAAAAGTGGTTTTTCAACACTAACACAAGTGCGAAAAGTGGTTTTTCAACACTAACACAAGTGCGAAAAGTGGTTTTTCAACATTAACACAAGTGCGAAAAGTGTTTTTTCCACACTAATACAAGTGCAAAAGTGGTTTCCTGCACCAACACAAGTGCGAAAAGTGGTTTTTCAACACTAACAAAAGTGCAAAAAGTGGTTTTTCAACACTAACACAAGTGCGAAAAGTGGTTTTTCAAAACTAACACAAGTGCGAAAAGTGTTTTTTCCACACTAATACAAGTGCAAAAGTGGTTTCCTGCACCAACACAAGTGCGAAAAGTGGTTTTTCAACACTAACACAAGTGCGAAAAGTGGTTTTTCAACACTAACACAAGTGCGAAAAGTGGTTTTTCAACAATAACACAAGTGCGAAAAGTGGTTTGTCCACACTAATACAAGTGCAAAAGTGGTTTCCTGCACCAACACAAGTGCGAAAAGTGGTTTTTCAACACTAACACAAGTGCGAAAAGTGGTTTTTCAACACTAACACAAGTGCGAAAAGTGGTTTTTCAACACTAACACAAGTGCGAAAAGTGTTTTTTCCACACTAATACAAGTGCAAACGTGGTTTCCTGCACCAACACAAGTGCGAAAAGTGGTTTTTCAACACTAACACAAGTGCGAAAAGTGGTTTTTCAACAATATCACAAGTGCAGAAAGTGTTTTTTCCACACTAATACAAGTGCAAAAGTGGTTTCCTGCACCAACACAAGTGCGAAAAGTGGTTTTTCAACACTAACAAAAGTGCGAAAAGTGGTTTTTCAACACTAACAAAAGTGCGAAAAGTGGTTTTTCAACACTAACACAAGTGCGAAAAGTGGTTTTTCAAAACTAACACAAGTGCGAAAAGTGTTTTTTCCACACTAATACAAGTGCAAAAGTGGTTTCCTGCACCAACACAAGTGTGAAAAGTGGTTTTTCAACACTAACACAAGTGGGAAAAGTGGTTTTTCAACACTAACACAAGTGCGAAAAGTGATTTTCCACACTAATACAAGTGCGAAAAGTGTTTTTTCCAAACTAATACAAGTGCAAAAGTGGTTTCCTGCACCAACACAAGTGCGAAAAGTGGTTTTTCAACACTAACACAATTGCGAAAAGTGGTTATTTAACACTAACACAAGTGCGAAAAGTGGTTTTTCAACACTATCACAAGTGCAAAAAGTGTTTTTTCCACACTAATACAAGTGCAAAAGTGGTTTCCTGCACAAACACAAGTGCAAAAAGTGGTTTTTCAACACTAACACAAGTGCGAAAAGTGGTTTTTCAACACTAACACAAGTGCGAAAAGTGGTTTTTCCACACTAATACAAGTGCAAAAAGTGTTTTTTCCACACTAATACAAGTGCAAAAGTGGTTTCCTGCACCAACACAAGTGCGAAACGTGGTTTTTCAACACTAACACAAGTGCGAAAAATGGTTTTTCCACACTAATACAAGTGCAAAAGTGGTTTTTCCACACTATCACAAGTGCGAAAAGTGGTTTCCTGCACCAACACAAGCGCGATAAGTGGGTTTTCAACACTAACACAAGTGCGAAAAGTGGTTTTTCAACACTATCACAAGTGCAAAAAGTGTTTTTTCCACACTAATACAAGTGCAAAAGTGGTTTCCTGCACCAACACAAGTGCGAAAAGTGGTTTTTCAACACTAACACAAGTGCAAAAAGTGGTTTTTCAACACTATCACAAGTGCAAAAAGTGTTTTTTCCACACTAATACAAGTGCAAAAGTGGTTTCCTGCACCAACACAAGTGCGAAAAGTGGTTTTTCAACACTAACACAAGTGCGAAAAGTGGTTTTTCAACACTATCACATGTGCAAAAAGTGTTTTTTCCACAGTAATACAAGTGCAAAAGTGGTTTCCTGCACCAACAAAAGTGCGAAAAGTGGTTTTTCAAAACTAACACAAGTGCGAAAAGTGGTTTTTCAACACTAACACAAGTGCGAAAAGTGGTTTTTCAACACTATCACAAGTGCAAAAAGTGTTTTTTCCACTCTAATACAAGTGAAAAAGTGGTTTCCTGGACCAACACAAGTGCGAAAAGTGGTTTTTCAACATTAACACAAGTGCGAAAAGTGGTTTTTCAACACTAACACAAGTGCGAAAAGTGTTTTTTCCACACTAATACAAATGCAAAAGTGGTTTCCTGCACCAACACAAGTGCGAAAAGTGGTTTTTCAACACTAACACAAGTGTGAAAAGTGGTTTTTCAACACTATCACATGTGCAAAAAGTGTTTTTTTCCACAGTAATACAAGTGCAAAAGTGGTTTCCTGCACCAACAAAAGTCCGAAAAGTGGTTTTTCAACACTAACACAAGTGCGAAAAGTGGTTTTTCAACACTAACACAAGTGCGAAAAGTGGTTTTTCCACACTAATACAAGTGCAAAAGTGGTTTCCTGCACCAACACAAGTGCGAAAAGTGGTTTTTCAACACAAACACAAGTGCGAAAAGTGGTTTTTCAACACTAACACAAGTGCGAAAAGTGGTTTTTCAACACTATCACAAGTGCAAAAAGTTTTTTCCACACTAATACAAGTGCAAAAGTGGTTTCCTGCACCAACACAAGTGTGAAAAGTGGTTTTTCAACACTAACACAAGTGCGAAAAGTGGTTTTTCAACACTAACACAAGTGCGAAAAGTTGTTTTCCACACTGATACAAGTGCAAAAGTGGTTTCCTGCACCAACACAAGTGCAAAATGTGGTTTTTCAACACTAACACAAGTGCGAAAAGTGGTTTTTCATCACTATCACATGTGCAAAAAGTGTTTTTTCCACACTAATACAAGTGCAAAAGTGGTTTCCTGCACCAACACAAGTGCGAAAAGTGGTTTTTCAACACTAACACAAGTGCGAAAAGTGGTTTTTCAACAATATCACAAGTGCAAAAAGTGTTTTTTCCACACTAATACAAGTGCAAAAGTGGTTTCCTGCACCAACACAAGTGCGAAAAGTGGTTTTTCAACACTAACAAAAGTGCGAAAAGTGGTTTTTCAACACTAACAAAAGTGCGAAAAGTGGTTTTTCAACACTAACACAAGTGCGAAAAGTGGTTTTTCCAAAACTAACACAAGTGCGAAAAGTGTTTTTTCCACACTAATACAAGTGCAAAAGTGGTTTCCTGCACCAACACAAGTGCGAAAAGTGGTTTTTCAACACTAACACAAGTGCGAAAAGTGGTTTTTCAACACTAACACAAGTGCGAAAAGTGGTTTTTCAACACTAACACAAGTGCGACAAGTGGTTTTTCAACACTAACACAAGTGCGAAAAGTGGTTTTTCCACACTAATACAAGTGCAAAAGTGGTTTCCTGCACCAACACAAGTGCAAAAAGTGGTTTTTCAACACTAACACAAGTGCGAAAAGTGGTTTTTCAACACTATCACAAGTGCAAAAAGTGTTTTTTCCACACTAATACAAGTGCAAAAGTCGTTTCCTGCACCAACACAAGTGCGAAAAGTGGTTTTTCAACACTAACACAAGTGCGAAAAGTGGTTTTTCAACACTAACACAAGCGCGAAAAGTGGGTTTTCAACACTAACACAAGTGCGAAAAGTGGTTTTTCAACACTATCACAAGTGCAAAAAGTGTTTTTTCCACACTAATACAAGTGCAAAAGTGGTTTCCTGCACCAACACAAGTGTGAAAAGTGGTTTTTCAAGACTAACACAAGTGGGAAAAGTGGTTTTTCAACATTAACACAAGTGCGAAAAGTGATTTTCCACACTAATACAAGTGCGAAAAGTGTTTTTTCCACACTAATACAAGTGCAAAAGTGGTTTCCTGCACCAACACAAGTGCGAAAAGTGGTTTTTCAACACTAACACAAGTGCGAAAAGTGGTTTTTCAACACTAACACAAGTGCGAAAAGTGGTTTTTCAACATTAACACAAGTGCGAAAAGTGTTTTTTCCACACTAATACAAGTGCAAAAGTCGTTTCCTGCACCAACACAAGTGCGAAAAGTGGTTTTTCAACACTAACAAAAGTGCAAAAAGTGGTTTTTCAACACTAACACAAGTGCGAAAAGTGGTTTTTCAAAACTAACACAAGTGCGAAAAGTGTTTTTTCCACACTAATACAAGTGCAAAAGTGGTTTCCTGCACCAACACAAGTGCGAAAAGTGGTTTTTCAACACTAACACAAGTGCGAAAAGTGGTTTTTCAACACTAACACAAGTGCGAAAAGTGGTTTTTCAACAATAACACAAGTGCGAAAAGTGGTTTGTCCACACTAATACAAGTGCAAAAGTGGTTTCCTGCACCAACACAAGTGCGAAAAGTGGTTTTTCAACACTAACACAAGTGCGAAAAGTGGTTTTTCAACACTAACACAAGTGCGAAAAGTGGTTTTTCAACACTAACACAAGTGCGAAAAGTGTTTTTTTCCACACTAATACAAGCGCAAACGTGGTTTCCTGCACCAACACAAGTGCGAAAAGTGGTTTTTCAACACTAACACAAGTGCGAAAAGTGGTTTTTCAACAATATCACAAGTGCAGAAAGTGTTTTTTCCACACTAATACAAGTGCAAAAGTGGTTTCCTGCACCAACACAAGTGCGAAAAGTGGTTTTTCAACACTAACAAAAGTGCGAAAAGTGGTTTTTCAACACTAACAAAAGTGCGAAAAGTGGTTTTTCAACACTAACACAAGTGCGAAAAGTGGTTTTTCAAAACTAACACAAGTGCGAAAAGTGTTTTTTCCACACTAATACAAGTGCAAAAGTGGTTTCCTGCACCAACACAAGTGTGAAAAGTGGTTTTTCAACACTAACACAAGTGGGAAAAGTGGTTTTTCAACACTAACACAAGTGCGAAAAGTGATTTTCCACACTAATACAAGTGCGAAAAGTGTTTTTTCCAAACTAATACAAGTGCAAAAGTGGTTTCCTGCACCAACACAAGTGCGAAAAGTGGTTTTTCAACACTAACACAAGTGCGAAAAGTGGTTTTTCAACACTAACACAAGTGCGAAAAGTGGTTTTTCAACATTAACACAAGTGCGAAAAGTGTTTTTTCCACACTAATACAAGTGCAAAAGTGGTTTCCTGCACCAACACAAGTGCGAAAAGTGGTTTTTCAACACTAACAAAAGTGCAAAAAGTGGTTTTTCAACACTAACACAAGTGCGAAAAGTGGTTTTTCAAAACTAACACAAGTGCGAAAAGTGTTTTTTCCACACTAATACAAGTGCAAAAGTGGTTTCCTGCACCAACACAAGTGCGAAAAGTGGTTTTTCAACACTAACACAAGTGCGAAAAGTGGTTTTTCAACACTAACACAAGTGCGAAAAGTGGTTTTTCAACACTAACACAAGTGCGAAAAGTGGTTTTTCCACACTAATACAAGTGCAAAAGTGGTTTCCTGCACCAACACAAGTGCGAAAAGTGGTTTTTCAACACTAACACAAGTGCGAAAAGTAGTTTTTCAACACTAACACAAGTGCGAAAAGTGGTTTTTCAACACTAACACAAGTGCGAAAAGTGTTTTTTCCACACTAATACAAGCGCAAAAGTGGTTTCCTGCACCAACACAGGTGCGAAAAGTGGTTTTTCAACACTAACACAAGTGCGAAAAGTGGTTTTTCAACAATATCACAAGTGCAGAAAGTGTTTATTCCACACTAATACAAGTGCAAAAGTGGTTTCCTGCACCAACACAAGTGCGAAAAGTGGTTTTTCAACACTAACAAAAGTGCGAAAAGTGGTTTTTCAACACTAACAAAAGTGCGAAAAGTGGTTTTTCAACACTAACACAAGTGCGAAAAGTGGTTTTTCAAAACTAACACAAGTGCGAAAAGTGTTTTTTCCACACTAATACAAGTGCAAAAGTGGTTTCCTGCACCAACACAAGTGCGAAAAGTGGTTTTTCAACACTAACACAAGTGTGAAAAGTGGTTTTTCAACACTAACACAAGTGCGAAAAGTGGTTTTTCAACACTAACACAAGTGCGAAAAGTGGTTTTTCCACACTAATACAAGTGCAAAAGTGGTTTCCTGCACCAACACAAGTGCAAAAAGTGGTTTTTCAACACTAACACAAGTGCGAAAAGTGGTTTTTCAACACTATCACAAGTGCAAAAAGTGTTTTTTCCACACTAATACAAGTGCAAAAGTCGTTTCCTGCACCAACACAAGTGCGAAAAGTGGTTTTTCAACACTAACACAAGTGCGAAAAGTGGTTTTTCAACACTAACACAAGTGCGAAAAGTGTTTTTTCAACACTAACACAAGTGCGAAAAGTGTTTTTTCCACACTAATACAAACGCAAAAGTGGTTTCCTGCACCAACACAAGTGCGAAAAGTGGTTTTTCAACACTAACACAATTGCGAAAAGTGGTTATTTAACACTAACACAAGTGCGAAAAGTGGTTTTTCAACACTATCACAAGTGCAAAAAGTGTTTTTTCCACACTAATACAAGTGCAAAAGTGGTTTCCTGCACAAACACAAGTGCAAAAAGTGGTTTTTCAACACTAACACAAGTGCGAAAAGTGGTTTTTCAACACTAACACAAGTGCGAAAAGTGGTTTTTCCACACTAATACAAGTGCAAAAAGTGTTTTTTCCACACTAATACAAGTGCAAAAGTGGTTTCCTGCACCAACACAAGTGCGAAACGTGGTTTTTCAACACTAACACAAGTGCGAAAAGTGGTTTTTCCACACTAATACAAGTGCAAATGTGGTTTTTCCACACTATCACAAGTGCGAAAAGTGGTTTCCTGCACCAACACAAGCGCGAAAAGTGGGTTTTCAACACTAACACAAGTGCGAAAAGTGGTTTTTCAACACTATCACAAGTGCAAAAAGTGTTTTTTCCACACTAATACAAGTGCAAAAGTGGTTTCCTGCACCAACACAAGTGCGAAAAGTGGTTTTTCAACACTAACACAAGTGCAAAAAGTGGTTTTTCAACACTATCACAAGTGCAAAAAGTGTTTTTTCCACACTAATACAAGTGCAAAAGTGGTTTCCTGCACCAACACAAGTGCGAAAAGTGGTTTTTCAACACTAACACAAGTGCGAAAAGTGGTTTTTCAACACTATCACATGTGCAAAAAGTGTTTTTTCCACAGTAATACAAGTGCAAAAGTGGTTTCCTGCACCAACAAAAGTGCGAAAAGTGGTTTTTCAAAACTAACACAAGTGCGAAAAGTGGTTTTTCAACACTAACACAAGTGCGAAAAGTGGTTTTTCAACACTATCACAAGTGCAAAAAGTGTTTTTTCCACTCTAATACAAGTGAAAAAGTGGTTTCCTGGACCAACACAAGTGCGAAAAGTGGTTTTTCAACATTAACACAAGTGCGAAAAGTGGTTTTTCAACACTAACACAAGTGCGAAAAGTGTTTTTTCCACACTAATACAAATGCAAAAGTGGTTTCCTGCACCAACACAAGTGCGAAAAGTGGTTTTTCAACACTAACACAAGTGTGAAAAGTGGTTTTTCAACACTATCACATGTGCAAAAAGTGTTTTTTTCCACAGTAATACAAGTGCAAAAGTGGTTTCCTGCACCAACAAAAGTGCGAAAAGTGGTTTTTCAACACTAACACAAGTGCGAAAAGTGGTTTTTCAACACTAACACAAGTGCGAAAAGTGTTTTTTCCACACTAATACAAGTGCAAACGTGGTTTCCTGCACCAACACAAGTGCGAAAAGTGGTTTTTCAACACTAACACAAGTGCGAAAAGTGGTTTTTCAACACTAACAAAAGTGCGAAAAGTGGTTTTTCAACACTAACACAAGTGCGAAAAGTGGTTTTTCAAAACTAACACAAGTGCGAAAAGTGTTTTTTCCACACTAATACAAGTGCAAAAGTGGTTTCCTGCACCAACACAAGTGTGAAAAGTGGTTTTTCAACACTAACACAAGTGGGAAAAGTGGTTTTTCAACACTAACACAAGTGCGAAAAGTGATTTTCCACACTAATACAAGTGCGAAAAGTGTTTTTTCCAAACTAATACAAGTGCAAAAGTGGTTACCTGCACCAACACAAGTGCGAAAAGTGGTTTTTCAACACTAACACAAGTGCGAAAAGTGGTTTTTCAACACTAACACAAGTGCGAAAAGTGGTTTTTCAACATTAACACAAGTGCGAAAAGTGTTTTTTCCACACTAATACAAGTGCAAAAGTGGTTTCCTGCACCAACACAAGTGCGAAAAGTGGTTTTTCAACACTAACAAAAGTGCAAAAAGTGGTTTTTCAACACTAACACAAGTGCGAAAAGTGGTTTTTCAAAACTAACACAAGTGCGAAAAGTGTTTTTTCCACACTAATACAAGTGCAAAAGTGGTTTCCTGCACCAACACAAGTGCGAAAAGTGGTTTTTCAACACTAACACAAGTGCGAAAAGTGGTTTTTCAACACTAACACAAGTGCGAAAAGTGGTTTTTCAACACTAACACAAGTGCGAAAAGTGGTTTTTCCACACTAATACAAGTGCAAAAGTGGTTTCCTGCACCAACACAAGTGCGAAAAGTGGTTTTTCAACACTAACACAAGTGCGAAAAGTAGTTTTTCAACACTAACACAAGTGCGAAAAGTGGTTTTTCAACACTAACACAAGTGCGAAAAGTGTTTTTTCCACACTAATACAAGCGCAAAAGTGGTTTCCTGCACCAACACAGGTGCGAAAAGTGGTTTTTCAACACTAACACAAGTGCGAAAAGTGGTTTTTCAACAATATCACAAGTGCAGAAAGTGTTTATTCCACACTAATACAAGTGCAAAAGTGGTTTCCTGCACCAACACAAGTGCGAAAAGTGGTTTTTCAACACTAACAAAAGTGCGAAAAGTGGTTTTTCAACACTAACAAAAGTGCGAAAAGTGGTTTTTCAACACTAACACAAGTGCGAAAAGTGGTTTTTCAAAACTAACACAAGTGCGAAAAGTGTTTTTTCCACACTAATACAAGTGCAAAAGTGGTTTCCTGCACCAACACAAGTGCGAAAAGTGGTTTTTCAACACTAACACAAGTGTGAAAAGTGGTTTTTCAACACTAACACAAGTGCGAAAAGTGGTTTTTCAACACTAACACAAGTGCGAAAAGTGGTTTTTCCACACTAATACAAGTGCAAAAGTGGTTTCCTGCACCAACACAAGTGCAAAAAGTGGTTTTTCAACACTAACACAAGTGCGAAAAGTGGTTTTTCAACACTATCACAAGTGCAAAAAGTGTTTTTTCCACACTAATACAAGTGCAAAAGTCGTTTCCTGCACCAACACAAGTGCGAAAAGTGGTTTTTCAACACTAACACAAGTGCGAAAAGTGGTTTTTCAACACTAACACAAGTGCGAAAAGTGTTTTTTCAACACTAACACAAGTGCGAAAAGTGTTTTTTCCACACTAATACAAACGCAAAAGTGGTTTCCTGCACCAACACAAGTGCGAAAAGTGGTTTTTCAACACTAACACAATTGCGAAAAGTGGTTATTTAACACTAACACAAGTGCGAAAAGTGGTTTTTCAACACTATCACAAGTGCAAAAAGTGTTTTTTCCACACTAATACAAGTGCAAAAGTGGTTTCCTGCACAAACACAAGTGCAAAAAGTGGTTTTTCAACACTAACACAAGTGCGAAAAGTGGTTTTTCAACACTAACACAAGTGCGAAAAGTGGTTTTTCCACACTAATACAAGTGCAAAAAGTGTTTTTTCCACACTAATACAAGTGCAAAAGTGGTTTCCTGCACCAACACAAGTGCGAAACGTGGTTTTTCAACACTAACACAAGTGCGAAAAGTGGTTTTTCCACACTAATACAAGTGCAAATGTGGTTTTTCCACACTATCACAAGTGCGAAAAGTGGTTTCCTGCACCAACACAAGCGCGAAAAGTGGGTTTTCAACACTAACACAAGTGCGAAAAGTGGTTTTTCAACACTATCACAAGTGCAAAAAGTGTTTTTTCCACACTAATACAAGTGCAAAAGTGGTTTCCTGCACCAACACAAGTGCGAAAAGTGGTTTTTCAACACTAACACAAGTGCAAAAAGTGGTTTTTCAACACTATCACAAGTGCAAAAAGTGTTTTTTCCACACTAATACAAGTGCAAAAGTGGTTTCCTGCACCAACACAAGTGCGAAAAGTGGTTTTTCAACACTAACACAAGTGCGAAAAGTGGTTTTTCAACACTATCACATGTGCAAAAAGTGTTTTTTCCACAGTAATACAAGTGCAAAAGTGGTTTCCTGCACCAACAAAAGTGCGAAAAGTGGTTTTTCAAAACTAACACAAGTGCGAAAAGTGGTTTTTCAACACTAACACAAGTGCGAAAAGTGGTTTTTCAACACTATCACAAGTGCAAAAAGTGTTTTTTCCACTCTAATACAAGTGAAAAAGTGGTTTCCTGGACCAACACAAGTGCGAAAAGTGGTTTTTCAACATTAACACAAGTGCGAAAAGTGGTTTTTCAACACTAACACAAGTGCGAAAAGTGTTTTTTCCACACTAATACAAATGCAAAAGTGGTTTCCTGCACCAACACAAGTGCGAAAAGTGGTTTTTCAACACTAACACAAGTGTGAAAAGTGGTTTTTCAACACTATCACATGTGCAAAAAGTGTTTTTTTCCACAGTAATACAAGTGCAAAAGTGGTTTCCTGCACCAACAAAAGTGCGAAAAGTGGTTTTTCAACACTAACACAAGTGCGAAAAGTGGTTTTTCAACACTAACACAAGTGCGAAAAGTGGTTTTTCCACACTAATACAAGTGCAAAAGTGGTTTCCTGCACCAACACAAGTGCGAAAAGTGGTTTTTCAACACAAACACAAGTGCGAAAAGTGGTTTTTCAACACTAACACAAGTGCAAAAAGTGGTTTTTCAACACTATCACAAGTGCAAAAAGTTTTTTCCACACTAATACAAGTGCAAAAGTGGTTTCCTGCACCAACACAAGTGTGAAAAGTGGTTTTTCAACACTAACACAAGTGCGAAAAGTGGTTTTTCAACACTAACACAAGTGCGAAAAGTGGTTTTCCACACTGATACAAGTGCAAAAGTGGTTTCCTGCACCAACACAAGTGCAAAATGTGGTTTTTCAACACTAACACAAGTGCGAAAAGTGGTTTTTCATCACTATCACATGTGCAAAAAGTGTTTTTTCCACACTAATACAAGTGCAAAAGTGGTTTCCTGCACCAACACAAGTGCGAAAAGTGGTTTTTCAACACTAACACAAGTGCGAAAAGTGGTTTTTCAACAATATCACAAGTGCAAAAAGTGTTTTTTCCACACTAATACAAGTGCAAAAGTGGTTTCCTGCACCAACACAAGTGCGAAAAGTGGTTTTTCAACACTAACAAAAGTGCGAAAAGTGGTTTTTCAACACTAACAAAAGTGCGAAAAGTGGTTTTTCAACACTAACACAAGTGCGAAAAGTGGTTTTTCCAAAACTAACACAAGTGCGAAAAGTGTTTTTCCACACTAATACAAGTGCAAAAGTGGTTTCCTGCACCAACACAAGTGCGAAAAGTGGTTTTTCAACACTAACACAAGTGCGAAAAGTGGTTTTTCAACACTAACACAAGTGCGAAAAGTGGTTTTTCAACACTAACACAAGTGCGACAAGTGGTTTTTCAACACTAACACAAGTGCGAAAAGTGGTTTTTCCACACTAATACAAGTGCAAAAGTGGTTTCCTGCACCAACACAAGTGCAAAAAGTGGTTTTTCAACACTAACACAAGTGCGAAAAGTGGTTTTTCAACACTATCACAAGTGCAAAAAGTGTTTTTTCCACACTAATACAAGTGCAAAAGTCGTTTCCTGCACCAACACAAGTGCGAAAAGTGGTTTTTCAACACTAACACAAGTGCGAAAAGTGGTTTTTCAACACTAACACAAGCGCGAAAAGTGGGTTTTCAACACTAACACAAGTGCGAAAAGTGGTTTTTCAACACTATCACAAGTGCAAAAAGTGTTTTTTCCACATTAATACAAGTGCAAAAGTGGTTTCCTGCACCAACACAAGTGCGAAAAGTGGTTTTTCAACACTAACACAAGTGCGAAAAGTGGTTTTTCAACACTATCACAAGTGCAAAAAGTGTTTTTTCCACACTAATACAAGTGCAAAAGTGGTTTCCTGCAGCAACACAAGTGCGAAAAGTGGTTTTTCAACACTAACACAAGTGCGAAAAGTGGTTTTTCAACACTATCACATGTGCAAAAAGTGTTTTTTCCACAGTAATACAAGTGCAAAAGTGGTTTCCTGCACCAACAAAAGTGCGAAAAGTGGTTTTTCAAAACTAACACAAGTGCGAAAAGTGGTTTTTCAACACTAACACAAGTGCGAAAAGTGGTTTTTCCACACTAATACAAGTGCAAAAGTGGTTTCCTGCACCAACACAAGTGCGAAAAGTGGTTTTTCAACACTAACACAAGTGCGAAAAGTGGTTTTTCAACACTAACACAAGTGCGAAAAGTGGTTTTTCAACACTATCACAAGTGCAAAAAGTGTTTTTTCCACACTAATACAAGTGCAAAAGTGGTTTCCTGCACCAACACAAGTGCGAAAAGTGGTTTTTCAACACTAACACAAGTGGGAAAAGTGGTTTTTCAACACTAACACAAGTGCGAAAAGTGGTTTTTCCACACTAATAGAAGTGCAAAAGTGGTTTCCTGCACCAACACAAGTGCGAAAAGTGGTTTTTCAACACTAACACAAGTGCGAAATGTGGTTTTCATCACTATCACAAGTGCAAAAAGTGTTTTTTCCACACTAATACAAGTGCAAAAGTGGTTTCCTGCACCAACACTAGTGCGAGAAGTGGTTTTTCAACACTAACACAAGTGCGAAAAGTGGTTTTTCAACAACATCACAAGTGCAAAAAGTGTTTTTTCCACACTAATAGAAGTGCAAAAGTGATTTCCTGCACCAACACAAGTGCGAAAAGTGGTTTTTCAACACTAACACAAGTGCGAAATGTGGTTTTTCAACACTAACACAAGTGCGAAAAGTGGATTTTCAACACTAACACAAGTGCGAAAAGTGGTTTCTCCACACTAATACAAGTGCAAAAGTGGTTTCCTGCACCAACACAAGTGCGAAAAGTGGTTTTTCAACACTAACACAAGTGCGAAAAGTGGTTTTTCAACACTATCACAAGTGCAAAAAGTGTTTTTTCCACACTAATACAAGTGCAAAAGTGGTTTCCTGCACCAACACAAGTGTGAAAAGTGGTTTTTCAACACTAACACAAGTGCGAAAAGTGATTTTCCACACTAATACAAGTGCGAAAAGTGTTTTTTCCACACTAATACAAGTGCAAAAGTGGTTTCCTGCACCAACACAAGTGCGAAAAGTGGTTTTTCAACACTAACACAAGTGCGAAAAGTGGTTTTTCAACACTAACACAAGTGCGAAAAGTGGTTTTTCAACATTAACACAAGTGCGAAAAGTGTTTTTTCCACACTAATACAAGTGCAAAAGTGGTTTCCTGCACCAACACAAGTGCGAAAAGTGGTTTTTCAACACTAACAAAAGTGCAAAAAGTGGTTTTTCAACACTAACACAAGTGCGAAAAGTGGTTTTTCAAAACTAACACAAGTGCGAAAAGTGTTTTTTCCACACTAATACAAGTGCAAAAGTGGTTTCCTGCACCAACACAAGTGCGAAAAGTGGTTTTTCAACACTAACACAAGTGCGAAAAGTGGTTTTTCAACACTAACACAAGTGCGAAAAGTGGTTTTTCAACAATAACACAAGTGCGAAAAGTGGTTTGTCCACACTAATACAAGTGCAAAAGTGGTTTCCTGCACCAACACAAGTGCGAAAAGTGGTTTTTCAACACTAACACAAGTGCGAAAAGTGGTTTTTCAACACTAACACAAGTGCGAAAAGTGGTTTTTCAACACTAACACAAGTGCGAAAAGTGTTTTTTCCACACTAATACAAGCGCAAACGTGGTTTCCTGCACCAACACAAGTGCGAAAAGTGGTTTTTCAACACTAACACAAGTGCGAAAAGTGGTTTTTCAACAATATCACAAGTGCAGAAAGTGTTTTTTCCACACTAATACAAGTGCAAAAGTGGTTTCCTGCACCAACACAAGTGCGAAAAGTGGTTTTTCAACACTAACAAAAGTGCGAAAAGTGGTTTTTCAACACTAACAAAAGTGCGAAAAGTGGTTTTTCAACACTAACACAAGTGCGAAAAGTGGTTTTTCAAAACTAACACAAGTGCGAAAAGTGTTTTTTCCACACTAATACAAGTGCAAAAGTGGTTTCCTGCACCAACACAAGTGTGAAAAGTGGTTTTTCAACACTAACACAAGTGGGAAAAGTGGTTTTTCAACACTAACACAAGTGCGAAAAGTGATTTTCCACACTAATACAAGTGCGAAAAGTGTTTTTTCCACACTAATACAAGTGCAAAAGTGGTTTCCTGCACCAACACAAGTGCGAAAAGTGGTTTTTCAACACTAACACAAGTGCGAAAAGTGGTTTTTCAACACTAACACAAGTGCGAAAAGTGGTTTTTCAACATTAACACAAGTGCGAAAAGTGTTTTTTCCACACTAATACAAGTGCAAAAGTGGTTTCCTGCACCAACACAAGTGCGAAAAGTGGTTTTTCAACACTAACACAAGTGCGAAAAGTGGTTTTTCAACACTATCACATGTGCAAAAAGTGTTTTTTCCACAGTAATACAAGTGCAAAAGTGGTTTCCTGCACCAACAAAAGTGCGAAAAGTGGTTTTTCAAAACTAACACAAGTGCGAAAAGTGGTTTTTCAACACTAACACAAGTGCGAAAAGTGGTTTTTCAACACTATCACAAGTGCAAAAAGTGTTTTTTCCACTCTAATACAAGTGAAAAAGTGGTTTCCTGGACCAACACAAGTGCGAAAAGTGGTTTTTCAACATTAACACAAGTGCGAAAAGTGGTTTTTCAACACTAACACAAGTGCGAAAAGTGTTTTTTCCACACTTATACAAATGCAAAAGTGGTTTCCTGCACCAACACAAGTGCGAAAAGTGGTTTTTCAACACTAACACAAGTGTGAAAAGTGGTTTTTCAACACTATCACATGTGCAAAAAGTGTTTTTTCCACAGTAATACAAGTGCAAAAGTGGTTTCCTGCACCAACAAAAGTGCGAAAAGTGGTTTTTCAACACTAACACAAGTGGGAAAAGTGGTTTTTCAACACTAACACAAGTGCGAAAAGTGGTTTTTCCACACTAATACAAGTGCAAAAGTGGTTTCCTGCACCAACACAAGTGCGAAAAGTGGTTTTTCAACACAAACACAAGTGCGAAAAGTGGTTTTTCAACACTAACACAAGTGCGAAAAGTGGTTTTTCAACACTATCACAAGTGCAAAAAGTTTTTTCCACACTAATACAAGTGCAAAAGTGGTTTCCTGCACCAACACAAGTGTGAAAAGTGGTTTTTCAACACTAACACAAGTGCGAAAAGTGGTTTTTCAACACTAACACAAGTGCGAAAAGTGGTTTTCCACACTGATACAAGTGCAAAAGTGGTTTCCTGCACCAACACAAGTGCAAAATGTGGTTTTTCAACACTAACACAAGTGCGAAAATTGGTTTTTCATCACTATCACAAGTGCAAAAAGTGTTTTTTCCACACTAATACAAGTGCAAAAGTGGTTTCCTTCACCAACACAAGTGCGAAAAGTGGTTTTTCAACACTAACACAAGTGCGAAAAGTGGTTTTTCAACAATATCACAAGTGCAAAAAGTGTTTTTTCCACACTAATACAAGTGCAAAAGTGGTTTCCTGCACCAACACAAGTGCGAAAATTGGTTTTTCAACACTAACAAAAGTGCGAAAAGTGGTTTTTCAACACTAACAAAAGTGCGAAAAGTGGTTTTTCAACACTAACACAAGTGCGAAAAGTGGTTTTTCCAAAACTAACACAAGTGCGAAAAGTGTTTTTTCCACACTAATACAAGTGCAAAAGTGGTTTCCTGCACCAACACAAGTGCGAAAAGTGGTTTTTCAACACTAACACAAGTGCGAAAAGTGGTTTTTCAACACTAACACAAGTGCGAAAAGTGGTTTTTCAACACTAACACAAGTGCGAAAAGTGGTTTTTCCACACTAATACAAGTGCAAAAGTGGTTTCCTGCACCAACACAAGTGCAAAAAGTGGTTTTTCAACACTAACACAAGTGCGAAAAGTGGTTTTTCAACACTATCACAAGTGCAAAAAGTGTTTTTTCCACACTAATACAAGTGCAAAAGTCGTTTCCTGCACCAACACAAGTGCGAAAAGTGGTTTTTCAACACTAACACAAGTGCGAAAAGTGGTTTTTCAACACTAACACAAGCGCGAAAAGTGGGTTTTCAACACTAACACAAGTGCGAAAAGTGGTTTTTCAACACTATCACAAGTGCAAAAAGTGTTTTTTCCACACTAATACAAGTGCAAAAGTGGTTTCCTGCACCAACACAAGTGTGAAAAGTGGTTTTTCAACACTAACACAAGTGCGAAAAGTGGTTTTTCAACACTATCACAAGTGCAAAAAGTGTTTTTTCCACACTAATACAAGTGCAAAAGTGGTTTCCTGCACCAACACAAGTGCGAAAAGTGGTTTTTCAACACTAACACAAGTGCGAAAAGTGGTTTTTCAACACTATCACATGTGCAAAAAGTGTTTTTTCCACAGTAATACAAGTGCAAAAGTGGTTTCCTGCACCAACAAAAGTGCGAAAAGTGGTTTTTCAAAACTAACACAAGTGCGAAAAGTGGTTTTTCAACACTAATACAAGTGCGAAAAGTGGTTTTTTCCACACTAATACAAGTGCAAAAGTGGTTTCCTGCACCAACACAAGTGCGAAAAGTGGTTTTTCAACACTAACACAAGTGCGAAAAGTGGTTTTTCAACACTAACTCAAGTGCGAAAAGTGGTTTTTCAACACTATCACAAGTGCAAAAAGTGTTTTTTCCACACTAATACAAGTGCAAAAGTGGTTTCCTGCACCAACACAAGTGCGAAAAGTGGTTTTTCAACACTAACACAAGTGGGAAAAGTGGTTTTTCAACACTAACACAAGTGCGAAAAGTGGTTTTTCCACACTAATAGAAGTGCAAAAGTGGTTTCCTGCACCAACACAAGTGCGAAAAGTGGTTTTTCAACACTAACACAAGTGCGAAAAGTGGTTTTTCATCACTATCACAAGTGCAAAAAGTGTTTTTTCCACACTAATACAAGTGCAAAAGTGGTTTCCTGCACCAACACAAGTGCGAGAAGTGGTTTTTCAACACTAACACAAGTGCGAAAAGTGGTTTTTCAACAATATCACAAGTGCAAAAAGTGTTTTTTCCACACTAATAGAAGTGCAAAAGTGGTTTCCTGCACCAACACAAGTGCGAAAAGTGGTTTTTCAACACTAACACAAGTGCGAAATGTGGTTTTTCAACACTAACACAAGTGCGAAAAGTGGTTTTTCAACACTAACACAAGTGCGAAAAGTGGTTTCTCCACACTAATACAAGTGCAAAAGTGGTTTCCTGCACCAACACAAGTGCGAAAAGTGGTTTTTCAACACTAACACAAGTGCGAAAAGTGGTTTTTCAACACTATCACAAGTGCAAAAAGTGTTTTTTCCACACTAATACAAGTGCAAAAGTGGTTTCCTGCACCAACACAAGTGTGAAAAGTGGTTTTTCAAGACTAACACAAGTGGGAAAAGTGGTTTTTCAACACTAACACAAGTGCGAAAAGTGATTTTCCACACTAATACAAGTGCGAAAAGTGTTTTTTCCACACTAATACAAGTGCAAAAGTGGTTTCCTGCACCAACACAAGTGCGAAAAGTGGTTTTTCAACACTAACACAAGTGCGAAAAGTGGTTTTTCAACACTAACACAAGTGCGAAAAGTGGTTTTTCAACATTAACACAAGTGCGAAAAGTGTTTTTTCCACACTAATACAAGTGCAAAAGTGGTTTCCTGCACCAACACAAGTGCGAAAAGTGGTTTTTCAACACTAACAAAAGTGCAAAAAGTGGTTTTTCAACACTAACACAAGTGCGAAAAGTGGTTTTTCAAAACTAACACAAGTGCGAAAAGTGTTTTTTCCACACTAATACAAGTGCAAAAGTGGTTTCCTGCACCAACACAAGTGCGAAAAGTGGTTTTTCAACACTAACACAAGTGCGAAAAGTGGTTTTTCAACACTAACACAAGTGCGAAAAGTGGTTTTTCAACAATAACACAAGTGCGAAAAGTGGTTTGTCCACACTAATACAAGTGCAAAAGTGGTTTCCTGGACCAACACAAGTGCGAAAAGTGGTTTTTCAACACTAACACAAGTGCGAAAAGTGGTTTTTCAACACTAACACAAGTGCGAAAAGTGGTTTTTCAACACTAACACAAGTGCGAAAAGTGGTTTTTCAACACTAACACAAGTGCGAAAAGTGTTTTTTCCACACTAATACAAGCGCAAACGTGGTTTCCTGCACCAACACAAGTGCGAAAAGTGGTTTTTCAACACTAACACAAGTGCGAAAAGTGGTTTTTCAACAATATCACAAGTGCAGAAAGTGTTTTTTCCACACTAATACAAGTGCAAAAGTGGTTTCCTGCACCAACACAAGTGCGAAAAGTGGTTTTTCAACACTAACAAAAGTGCGAAAAGTGGTTTTTCAACACTAACAAAAGTGCGAAAAGTGGTTTTTCAACACTAACACAAGTGCGAAAAGTGGTTTTTCAAAACTAACACAAGTGCGAAAAGTGTTTTTTCCACACTAATACAAGTGCAAAAGTGGTTTCCTGCACCAACACAAGTGTGAAAAGTGGTTTTTCAACACTAACACAAGTGGGAAAAGTGGTTTTTCAACACTAACACAAGTGCGAAAAGTGATTTTCCACACTAATACAAGTGCGAAAAGTGTTTTTTCCAAACTAATACAAGTGCAAAAGTGGTTTCCTGCACCAACACAAGTGCGAAAAGTGGTTTTTCAACACTAACACAAGTGCGAAAAGTGGTTTTTCAACACTAACACAAGTGCGAAAAGTGGTTTTTCAACATTAACACAAGTGGGAAAAGTGTTTTTTCCACACTAATACAAGTGCAAAAGTGGTTTCCTGCACCAACACAAGTGCGAAAAGTGGTTTTTCAACACTAACAAAAGTGCAAAAAGTGGTTTTTCAACACTAACACAAGTGCGAAAAGTGGTTTTTCAAAACTAACACAAGTGCAAAAAGTGTTTTTTCCACACTAATACAAGTGCAAAAGTGGTTTCCTGCACCAACACAAGTGCGAAAAGTGGTTTTTCAACACTAACACAAGGGCGAAAAGTGGTTTTTCAACACTAACACAAGTGCGAAAAGTGGTTTTTCAACACTAACACAAGTGCGAAAAGTGGTTTTTCCACACTAATACAAGTGCAAAAGTGGTTTCCTGCACCAACACAAGTGCGAAAAGTGGTTTTTCAACACTAACACAAGTGCGAAAAGTGGTTTTTCAACACTAACACAAGTGCGAAAAGTGGTTTTTCAACACTAACACAAGTGCGAAAAGTGTTTTTTCCACACTAATACAAGCGCAAAAGTGGTTTCCTGCACCAACACAGGTGCGAAAAGTGGTTTTTCAACACTAACACAAGTGCGAAAAGTGGTTTTTCAACAATATCACAAGTGCAGAAAGTGTTTATTCCACACTAATACAAGTGCAAAAGTGGTTTCCTGCACCAACACAAGTGCGAAAAGTGGTTTTTCAACACTAACAAAAGTGCGAAAAGTGTTTTTTCCACACTAATACAAGTGCAAAAGTGGTTTCCTGCACCAACACAAGTGCGAAAAGTGGATTTTCAACACTAACACAAGTGTGAAAAGTGGTTTTTCAACACTAACACAAGTGCGAAAAGTGGTTTTTCAACACTAACACAAGTGCGAAAAGTGGTTTTTCCACACTAATACAAGTGCAAAAGTGGTTTCCTGCACCAACACAAGTGCAAAAAGTGGTTTTTCAACACTAACACAAGTGCGAAAAGTGGTTTTTCAACACTATCACAAGTGCAAAAAGTGTTTTTTCCACACTAATACAAGTGCAAAAGTCGTTTCCTGCACCAACACAAGTGCGAAAAGTGGTTTTTCAACACTAACACAAGTGCGAAAAGTGGTTTTTCAACACTAACACAAGTGCGAAAAGTGTTTTTTCAACACTAACACAAGTGCGAAAAGTGTTTTTTCCACACTAATACAAACGCAAAAGTGGTTTCCTGCACCAACACAAGTGCGAAAAGTGGTTTTTCAACACTAACACAATTGCGAAAAGTGGTTATTTAACACTAACACAAGTGCGAAAAGTGGTTTTTCAACACTATCACAAGTGCAAAAAGTGTTTTTTCCACACTAATACAAGTGCAAAAGTGGTTTCCTGCACAAACACAAGTGCAAAAAGTGGTTTTTCAACACTAACACAAGTGCGAAAAGTGGTTTTTCAACACTAACACAAGTGCGAAAAGTGGTTTTTCCACACTAATACAAGTGCAAAAAGTGTTTTTTCCACACTAATACAAGTGCAAAAGTGGTTTCCTGCACCAACACAAGTGCGAAACGTGGTTTTTCAACACTAACACAAGTGCGAAAAATGGTTTTTCCACACTAATACAAGTGCAAAAGTGGTTTTTCCACACTATCACAAGTGCGAAAAGTGGTTTCCTGCACCAACACAAGCGCGAAAAGTGGGTTTTCAACACTAACACAAGTGCGAAAAGTGGTTTTTCAACACTATCACAAATGCAAAAAGTGTTTTTTCCACACTAATACAAGTGCAAAAGTGGTTTCCTGCACCAACACAAGTGCGAAAAGTGGTTTTTCAACACTAACACAAGTGCAAAAAGTGGTTTTTCAACACTATCACAAGTGCAAAAAGTGTTTTTTCCACACTAATACAAGTGCAAAAGTGGTTTCCTGCACCAACACAAGTGCGAAAAGTGGTTTTTCAACACTAACACAAGTGCGAAAAGTGGTTTTTCAACACTATCACATGTGCAAAAAGTGTTTTTTCCACAGTAATACAAGTGCAAAAGTGGTTTCCTGCACCAACAAAAGTGCGAAAAGTGGTTTTTCAAAACTAACACAAGTGCGAAAAGTGGTTTTTCAACACTAACACAAGTGCGAAAAGTGGTTTTTCAACACTATCACAAGTGCAAAAAGTGTTTTTTCCACTCTAATACAAGTGAAAAAGTGGTTTCCTGGACCAACACAAGTGCGAAAAGTGGTTTTTCAACATTAACACAAGTGCGAAAAGTGGTTTTTCAACACTAACACAAGTGCGAAAAGTGTTTTTTCCACACTAATACAAATGCAAAAGTGGTTTCCTGCACCAACACAAGTGCGAAAAGTGGTTTTTCAACACTAACACAAGTGTGAAAAGTGGTTTTTCAACACTATCACATGTGCAAAAAGTGTTTTTTTCCACAGTAATACAAGTGCAAAAGTGGTTTCCTGCACCAACAAAAGTCCGAAAAGTGGTTTTTCAACACTAACACAAGTGCGAAAAGTGGTTTTTCAACACTAACACAAGTGCGAAAAGTGGTTTTTCCACACTAATACAAGTGCAAAAGTGGTTTCCTGCACCAACACAAGTGCGAAAAGTGGTTTTTCAACACAAACACAAGTGCGAAAAGTGGTTTTTCAACACTAACACAAGTGCGAAAAGTGGTTTTTCAACACTATCACAAGTGCAAAAAGTTTTTTCCACACTAATACAAGTGCAAAAGTGGTTTCCTGCACCAACACAAGTGTGAAAAGTGGTTTTTCAACACTAACACAAGTGCGAAAAGTGGTTTTTCAACACTAACACAAGTGCGAAAAGTGGTTTTCCACACTGATACAAGTGCAAAAGTGGTTTCCTGCACCAACACAAGTGCAAAATGTGGTTTTTCAACACTAACACAAGTGCGAAAAGTGGTTTTTCATCACTATCACATGTGCAAAAAGTGTTTTTTCCACACTAATACAAGTGCAAAAGTGGTTTCCTGCACCAACACAAGTGCGAAAGTGGTTTTTCAACACTAACACAAGTGCGAAAAGTGGTTTTTCAACAATATCACAAGTGCAAAAAGTGTTTTTTCCACACTAATACAAGTGCAAAAGTGGTTTCCTGCACCAACACAAGTGTGAAAAGTGGTTTTTCAACACTAACAAAAGTGCGAAAAGTGGTTTTTCAACACTAACAAAAGTGCGAAAAGTGGTTTTTCAACACTAACACAAGTGCGAAAAGTGGTTTTTCCAAAACTAACACAAGTGCGAAAAGTGTTTTTTCCACACTAATACAAGTGCAAAAGTGGTTTCCTGCACCAACACAAGTGCGAAAAGTGGTTTTTCAACACTAACACAAGTGCGAAAAGTGGTTTTTCAACACTAACACAAGTGCGAAAAGTGGTTTTTCAACACTAACACAAGTGCGACAAGTGGTTTTTCAACACTAACACAAGTGCGAAAAGTGGTTTTTCCACACTAATACAAGTGCAAAAGTGGTTTCCTGCACCAACACAAGTGCAAAAAGTGGTTTTTCAACACTAACACAAGTGCGAAAAGTGGTTTTTCAACACTATCACAAGTGCAAAAAGTGTTTTTTTCCACACTAATACAAGTGCAAAAGTCGTTTCCTGCACCAACACAAGTGCGAAAAGTGGTTTTTCAACACTAACACAAGTGCGAAAAGTGGTTTTTCAACACTAACACAAGCGCGAAAAGTGGGTTTTCAACACTAACACAAGTGCGAAAAGTGGTTTTTCAACACTATCACAAGTGCAAAAAGTGTTTTTTCCACACTAATACAAGTGCAAAAGTGGTTTCCTGCACCAACACAAGTGTGAAAAGTGGTTTTTCAAGACTAACACAAGTGGGAAAAGTGGTTTTTCAACACTAACACAAGTGCGAAAAGTGATTTTCCACACTAATACAAGTGCGAAAAGTGTTTTTTCCACACTAATACAAGTGCAAAAGTGGTTTCCTGCACCAACACAAGTGCGAAAAGTGGTTTTTCAACACTAACACAAGTGCGAAAAGTGGTTTTTCAACACTAACACAAGTGCGAAAAGTGGTTTTTCAACATTAACACAAGTGCGAAAAGTGTTTTTTCCACACTAATACAAGTGCAAAAGTGGTTTCCTGCACCAACACAAGTGCGAAAAGTGGTTTTTCAACACTAACAAAAGTGCAAAAAGTGGTTTTTCAACACTAACACAAGTGCGAAAAGTGGTTTTTCAAAACTAACACAAGTGCGAAAAGTGTTTTTTCCACACTAATACAAGTGCAAAAGTGGTTTCCTGCACCAACACAAGTGCGAAAAGTGGTTTTTCAACACTAACACAAGTGCGAAAAGTGGTTTTTCAACACTAACACAAGTGCGAAAAGTGGTTTTTCAACATTAACACAAGTGCGAAAAGTGTTTTTTCCACACTAATACAAGTGCAAAAGTGGTTTCCTGCACCAACACAAGTGCGAAAAGTGGTTTTTCAACACTAACACAAGTGCGAAAAGTGGTTTTTCAACACTATCACATGTGCAAAAAGTGTTTTTTCCACAGTAATACAAGTGCAAAAGTGGTTTCCTGCACCAACAAAAGTGCGAAAAGTGGTTTTTCAAAACTAACACAAGTGCGAAAAGTGGTTTTTCAACACTAACACAAGTGCGAAAAGTGGTTTTTCAACACTATCACAAGTGCAAAAAGTGTTTTTTCCACTCTAATACAAGTGAAAAAGTGGTTTCCTGGACCAACACAAGTGCGAAAAGTGGTTTTTCAACATTAACACAAGTGCGAAAAGTGGTTTTTCAACACTAACACAAGTGCGAAAAGTGTTTTTTCCACACTTATACAAATGCAAAAGTGGTTTCCTGCACCAACACAAGTGCGAAAAGTGGTTTTTCAACACTAACACAAGTGTGAAAAGTGGTTTTTCAACACTATCACATGTGCAAAAAGTGTTTTTTCCACAGTAATACAAGTGCAAAAGTGGTTTCCTGCACCAACAAAAGTGCGAAAAGTGGTTTTTCAACACTAACACAAGTGCGAAAAGTGGTTTTTCAACACTAACACAAGTGCGAAAAGTGGTTTTTCCACACTAATACAAGTGCAAAAGTGGTTTCCTGCACCAACACAAGTGCGAAAAGTGGTTTTTCAACACAAACACAAGTGCGAAAAGTGGTTTTTCAACACTAACACAAGTGCGAAAAGTGGTTTTTCAACACTATCACAAGTGCAAAAAGTTTTTTCCACACTAATACAAGTGCAAAAGTGGTTTCCTGCACCAACACAAGTGTGAAAAGTGGTTTTTCAACACTAACACAAGTGCGAAAAGTGGTTTTTCAACACTAACACAAGTGCGAAAAGTGGTTTTCCACACTGATACAAGTGCAAAAGTGGTTTCCTGCACCAACACAAGTGCAAAATGTGGTTTTTCAACACTAACACAAGTGCGAAAATTGGTTTTTCATCACTATCACAAGTGGAAAAAGTGTTTTTTCCACACTAATACAAGTGCAAAAGTGGTTTCCTTCACCAACACAAGTGCGAAAAGTGGTTTTTCAACACTAACACAAGTGCGAAAAGTGGTTTTTCAACAATATCACAAGTGCAAAAAGTGTTTTTTCCACACTAATACAAGTGCAAAAGTGGTTTCCTGCACCAACACAAGTGCGAAAAGTGGTTTTTCAACACTAACAAAAGTGCGAAAAGTGGTTTTTCAACACTAACAAAAGTGCGAAAAGTGGTTTTTCAACACTAACACAAGTGCGAAAAGTGGTTTTTCCAAAACTAACACAAGTGCGAAAAGTGTTTTTTCCACACTAATACAAGTGCAAAAGTGGTTTCCTGCACCAACACAAGTGCGAAAAGTGGTTTTTCAACACTAACACAAGTGCGAAAAGTGGTTTTTCAACACTATCACATGTGCAAAAAGTGTTTTTTCCACAGTAATACAAGTGCAAAAGTGGTTTCCTGCACCAACAAAAGTGCGAAAAGTGGTTTTTCAACACTAACACAAGTGCGAAAAGTGGTTTTTCAACACTAACACAAGTGCGAAAAGTGGTTTTTCAACATTAACACAAGTGCGAAAAGTGTTTTTTCCACACTAATACAAGTGCAAAAGTGGTTTCCTGCACCAACACAAGTGCGAAAAGTGGTTTTTCAACACTAACACAAGTGCGAAAAGTGGTTTTTCAACACTATCACATGTGCAAAAAGTGTTTTTTCCACAGTAATACAAGTGCAAAAGTGGTTTCCTGCACCAACAAAAGTGCGAAAAGTGGTTTTTCAAAACTAACACAAGTGCGAAAAGTGGTTTTTCAACACTAACACAAGTGCGAAAAGTGGTTTTTCAACACTATCACAAGTGCAAAAAGTGTTTTTTCCACTCTAATACAAGTGAAAAAGTGGTTTCCTGGACCAACACAAGTGCGAAAAGTGGTTTTTCAACATTAACACAAGTGCGAAAAGTGGTTTTTCAACACTAACACAAGTGCGAAAAGTGTTTTTTCCACACTTATACAAATGCAAAAGTGGTTTCCTGCACCAACACAAGTGCGAAAAGTGGTTTTTCAACACTAACACAAGTGTGAAAAGTGGTTTTTCAACACTATCACATGTGCAAAAAGTGTTTTTTCCACAGTAATACAAGTGCAAAAGTGGTTTCCTGCACCAACAAAAGTGCGAAAAGTGGTTTTTCAACACTAACACAAGTGCGAAAAGTGGTTTTTCAACACTAACACAAGTGCGAAAAGTGGTTTTTCCACACTAATACAAGTGCAAAAGTGGTTTCCTGCACCAACACAAGTGCGAAAAGTGGTTTTTCAACACAAACACAAGTGCGAAAAGTGGTTTTTCAACACTAACACAAGTGCGAAAAGTGGTTTTTCAACACTATCACAAGTGCAAAAAGTTTTTTCCACACTAATACAAGTGCAAAAGTGGTTTCCTGCACCAACACAAGTGTGAAAAGTGGTTTTTCAACACTAACACAAGTGCGAAAAGTGGTTTTTCAACACTAACACAAGTGCGAAAAGTGGTTTTCCACACTGATACAAGTGCAAAAGTGGTTTCCTGCACCAACACAAGTGCAAAATGTGGTTTTTCAACACTAACACAAGTGCGAAAATTGGTTTTTCATCACTATCACAAGTGGAAAAAGTGTTTTTTCCACACTAATACAAGTGCAAAAGTGGTTTCCTTCACCAACACAAGTGCGAAAAGTGGTTTTTCAACACTAACACAAGTGCGAAAAGTGGTTTTTCAACAATATCACAAGTGCAAAAAGTGTTTTTTCCACACTAATACAAGTGCAAAAGTGGTTTCCTGCACCAACACAAGTGCGAAAAGTGGTTTTTCAACACTAACAAAAGTGCGAAAAGTGGTTTTTCAACACTAACAAAAGTGCGAAAAGTGGTTTTTCAACACTAACACAAGTGCGAAAAGTGGTTTTTCCAAAACTAACACAAGTGCGAAAAGTGTTTTTTCCACACTAATACAAGTGCAAAAGTGGTTTCCTGCACCAACACAAGTGCGAAAAGTGGTTTTTCAACACTAACACAAGTGCGAAAAGTGGTTTTTCAACACTAACACAAGTGCGAAAAGTGGTTTTTCAACACTAACACAAGTGCGAAAAGTGGTTTTTCCACACTAATACAAGTGCAAAAGTGGTTTCCTGCACCAACACAAGTGCAAAAAGTGGTTTTTCAACACTAACACAAGTGCGAAAAGTGGTTTTTCAACACTATCACAAGTGCAAAAAGTGTTTTTTCCACACTAATACAAGTGCAAAAGTCGTTTCCTGCACCAACACAAGTGCGAAAAGTGGTTTTTCAACACTAACACAAGTGCGAAAAGTGGTTTTTCAACACTAACACAAGCGCGAAAAGTGGGTTTTCAACACTAACACAAGTGCGAAAAGTGGTTTTTCAACACTATCACAAGTGCAAAAAGTGTTTTTTCCACACTAATACAAGTGCAAAAGTGGTTTCCTGCACCAACACAAGTGCGAAAAGTGGTTTTTCAACACTAACACAAGTGCGAAAAGTGGTTTTTCAACACTATCACAAGTGCAAAAAGTGTTTTTTCCACACTAATACAAGTGCAAAAGTGGTTTCCTGCACCAACACAAGTGCGAAAAGTGGTTTTTCAACACTAACACAAGTGCGAAAAGTGGTTTTTCAACACTATCACATGTGCAAAAAGTGTTTTTTCCACAGTAATACAAGTGCAAAAGTGGTTTCCTGCACCAACAAAAGTGCGAAAAGTGGTTTTTCAAAACTAACACAAGTGCGAAAAGTGGTTTTTCAACACTAACACAAGTGCGAAAAGTGGTTTTTTCCACACTAATACAAGTGCAAAAGTGGTTTCCTGCACCAACACAAGTGCGAAAAGTGGTTTTTCAACACTAACACAAGTGCGAAAAGTGGTTTTTCAACACTAACTCAAGTGCGAAAAGTGGTTTTTCAACACTATCACAAGTGCAAAAAGTGTTTTTTCCACACTAATACAAGTGCAAAAGTGGTTTCCTGCACCAACACAAGTGCGAAAAGTGGTTTTTCAACACTAACACAAGTGGGAAAAGTGGTTTTTCAACACTAACACAAGTGCGAAAAGTGGTTTTTCCACACTAATAGAAGTGCAAAAGTGGTTTCCTGCACCAACACAAGTGCGAAAAGTGGTTTTTCAACACTAACACAAGTGCGAAAAGTGGTTTTTCATCACTATCACAAGTGCAAAAAGTGTTTTTTCCACACTAATACAAGTGCAAAAGTGGTTTCCTGCACCAACACAAGTGCGAGAAGTGGTTTTTCAACACTAACACAAGTGCGAAAAGTGGTTTTTCAACAATATCACAAGTGCAAAAAGTGTTTTTTCCACACTAATAGAAGTGCAAAAGTGGTTTCCTGCACCAACACAAGTGCGAAAAGTGGTTTTTCAACACTAACACAAGTGCGAAATGTGGTTTTTCAACACTAACACAAGTGTGAAAAGTGGTTTTTCAACACTAACACAAGTGCGAAAAGTGGTTTCTCCACACTAATACAAGTGCAAAAGTGGTTTCCTGCACCAACACAAGTGCGAAAAGTGGTTTTTCAACACTAACACAAGTGCGAAAAGTGGTTTTTCAACACTATCACAAGTGCAAAAAGTGTTTTTTCCACACTAATACAAGTGCAAAAGTGGTTTCCTGCACCAACACAAGTGTGAAAAGTGGTTTTTCAAGACTAACACAAGTGGGAAAAGTGGTTTTTCAACACTAACACAAGTGCGAAAAGTGATTTTCCACACTAATACAAGTGCGAAAAGTGTTTTTTCCACACTAATACAAGTGCAAAAGTGGTTTCCTGCACCAACACAAGTGCGAAAAGTGGTTTTTCAACACTAACACAAGTGCGAAAAGTGGTTTTTCAACACTAACACAAGTGCGAAAAGTGGTTTTTCAACATTAACACAAGTGCGAAAAGTGTTTTTTCCACACTAATACAAGTGCAAAAGTGGTTTCCTGCACCAACACAAGTGCGAAAAGTGGTTTTTCAACACTAACAAAAGTGCAAAAAGTGGTTTTTCAACACTAACACAAGTGCGAAAAGTGGTTTTTCAAAACTAACACAAGTGCGAAAAGTGTTTTTTCCACACTAATACAAGTGCAAAAGTGGTTTCCTGCACCAACACAAGTGCGAAAAGTGGTTTTTCAACACTAACACAAGTGCGAAAAGTGGTTTTTCAACACTAACACAAGTGCGAAAAGTGGTTTTTCAACAATAACACAAGTGCGAAAAGTGGTTTGTCCACACTAATACAAGTGCAAAAGTGGTTTCCTGGACCAACACAAGTGCGAAAAGTGGTTTTTCAACACTAACACAAGTGCGAAAAGTGGTTTTTCAACACTAACACAAGTGCGAAAAGTGGTTTTTCAACACTAACACAAGTGCGAAAAGTGGTTTTTCAACACTAACACAAGTGCGAAAAGTGTTTTTTCCACACTAATACAAGCGCAAACGTGGTTTCCTGCACCAACACAAGTGCGAAAAGTGGTTTTTCAACACTAACACAAGTGCGAAAAGTGGTTTTTCAACAATATCACAAGTGCAGAAAGTGTTTTTTCCACACTAATACAAGTGCAAAAGTGGTTTCCTGCACCAACACAAGTGCGAAAAGTGGTTTTTCAACACTAACAAAAGTGCGAAAAGTGGTTTTTCAACACTAACAAAAGTGCGAAAAGTGGTTTTTCAACACTAACACAAGTGCGAAAAGTGGTTTTTCAAAACTAACACAAGTGCGAAAAGTGTTTTTTCCACACTAATACAAGTGCAAAAGTGGTTTCCTGCACCAACACAAGTGTGAAAAGTGGTTTTTCAACACTAACACAAGTGGGAAAAGTGGTTTTTCAACACTAACACAAGTGCGAAAAGTGATTTTCCACACTAATACAAGTGCGAAAAGTGTTTTTTCCAAACTAATACAAGTGCAAAAGTGGTTTCCTGCACCAACACAAGTGCGAAAAGTGGTTTTTCAACACTAACACAAGTGCGAAAAGTGGTTTTTCAACACTAACACAAGTGCGAAAAGTGGTTTTTCAACATTAACACAAGTGCGAAAAGTGTTTTTTCCACACTAATACAAGTGCAAAAGTGGTTTCCTGCACCAACACAAGTGCGAAAAGTGGTTTTTCAACACTAACAAAAGTGCAAAAAGTGGTTTTTCAACACTAACACAAGTGCGAAAAGTGGTTTTTCAAAACTAACACAAGTGCAAAAAGTGTTTTTTCCACACTAATACAAGTGCAAAAGTGGTTTCCTGCACCAACACAAGTGCGAAAAGTGGTTTTTCAACACTAACACAAGTGCGAAAAGTGGTTTTTCAACACTAACACAAGTGCGAAAAGTGGTTTTTCAACACTAACACAAGTGCGAAAAGTGGTTTTTCCACACTAATACAAGTGCAAAAGTGGTTTCCTGCACCAACACAAGTGCGAAAAGTGGTTTTTCAACACTAACACAAGTGCGAAAAGTGGTTTTTCAACACTAACACAAGTGCGAAAAGTGGTTTTTCAACACTAACACAAGTGCGAAAAGTGTTTTTTCCACACTAATACAAGCGCAAAAGTGGTTTCCTGCACCAACACAGGTGCGAAAAGTGGTTTTTCAACACTAACACAAGTGCGAAAAGTGGTTTTTCAACAATATCACGAGTGCAGAAAGTGTTTATTCCACACTAATACAAGTGCAAAAGTGGTTTCCTGCACCAACACAAGTGCGAAAAGTGGTTTTTCAACACTAACAAAAGTGCGAAAAGTGGTTTTTCAACACTAACAAAAGTGCGAAAAGTGGTTTTTCAACACTAACACAAGTGCGAAAAGTGGTTTTTCAAAACTAACACAAGTGCGAAAAGTGTTTTTTCCACACTAATACAAGTGCAAAAGTGGTTTCCTGCACCAACACAAGTGCGAAAAGTGGTTTTTCAACACTAACACAAGTGTGAAAAGTGGTTTTTCAACACTAACACAAGTGCGAAAAGTGGTTTTTCAACACTAACACAAGTGCGAAAAGTGGTTTTTCCACACTAATACAAGTGCAAAAGTGGTTTCCTGCACCAACACAAGTGCAAAAAGTGGTTTTTCAACACTAACACAAGTGCGAAAAGTGGTTTTTCAACACTATCACAAGTGCAAAAAGTGTTTTTTCCACACTAATACAAGTGCAAAAGTCGTTTCCTGCACCAACACAAGTGCGAAAAGTGGTTTTTCAACACTAACACAAGTGCGAAAAGTGGTTTTTCAACACTAACACAAGTGCGAAAAGTGTTTTTTCAACACTAACACAAGTGCGAAAAGTGTTTTTTCCACACTAATACAAACGCAAAAGTGGTTTCCTGCACCAACACAAGTGCGAAAAGTGGTTTTTCAACACTAACACAATTGCGAAAAGTGGTTATTTAACACTAACACAAGTGCGAAAAGTGGTTTTTCAACACTATCACAAGTGCAAAAAGTGTTTTTTCCACACTAATACAAGTGCAAAAGTGGTTTCCTGCACAAACACAAGTGCAAAAAGTGGTTTTTCAACACTAACACAAGTGCGAAAAGTGGTTTTTCAACACTAACACAAGTGCGAAAAGTGGTTTTTCCACACTAATACAAGTGCAAAAAGTGTTTTTTCCACACTAATACAAGTGCAAAAGTGGTTTCCTGCACCAACACAAGTGCGAAACGTGGTTTTTCAACACTAACACAAGTGCGAAAAATGGTTTTTCCACACTAATACAAGTGCAAAAGTGGTTTTTCCACACTATCACAAGTGCGAAAAGTGGTTTCCTGCACCAACACAAGCGCGAAAAGTGGGTTTTCAACACTAACACAAGTGCGAAAAGTGGTTTTTCAACACTATCACAAATGCAAAAAGTGTTTTTTCCACACTAATACAAGTGCAAAAGTGGTTTCCTGCACCAACACAAGTGCGAAAAGTGGTTTTTCAACACTAACACAAGTGCAAAAAGTGGTTTTTCAACACTATCACAAGTGCAAAAAGTGTTTTTTCCACACTAATACAAGTGCAAAAGTGGTTTCCTGCACCAACACAAGTGCGAAAAGTGGTTTTTCAACACTAACACAAGTGCGAAAAGTGGTTTTTCAACACTATCACATGTGCAAAAAGTGTTTTTTCCACAGTAATACAAGTGCAAAAGTGGTTTCCTGCACCAACAAAAGTGCGAAAAGTGGTTTTTCAAAACTAACACAAGTGCGAAAAGTGGTTTTTCAACACTAACACAAGTGCGAAAAGTGGTTTTTCAACACTATCACAAGTGCAAAAAGTGTTTTTTCCACACTAATAGAAGTGCAAAAGTGGTTTCCTGCACCAACACAAGTGCGAAAAGTGGTTTTTCAACACTAACACAAGTGCGAAATGTGGTTTTTCAACACTAACACAAGTGCGAAAAGTGGTTTTTCAACACTAACACAAGTGCGAAAAGTGGTTTCTCCACACTAATACAAGTGCAAAAGTGGTTTCCTGCACCAACACAAGTGCGAAAAGTGGTTTTTCAACACTAACACAAGTGCGAAAAGTGGTTTTTCAACACTATCACAAGTGCAAAAAGTGTTTTTTCCACACTAATACAAGTGCAAAAGTGGTTTCCTGCACCAACACAAGTGTGAAAAGTGGTTTTTCAAGACTAACACAAGTGGGAAAAGTGGTTTTTCAACACTAACACAAGTGCGAAAAGTGATTTTCCACACTAATACAAGTGCGAAAAGTGTTTTTTCCACACTAATACAAGTGCAAAAGTGGTTTCCTGCACCAACACAAGTGCGAAAAGTGGTTTTTCAACACTAACTCAAGTGCGAAAAGTGGTTTTTCAACACTAACACAAGTGCGAAAAGTGGTTTTTCAACATTAACACAAGTGCGAAAAGTGTTTTTTCCACACTAATACAAGTGCAAAAGTGGTTTCCTGCACCAACACAAGTGCGAAAAGTGGTTTTTCAACACTAACAAAAGTGCAAAAAGTGGTTTTTCAACACTAACACAAGTGCGAAAAGTGGTTTTTCAAAACTAACACAAGTGCGAAAAGTGTTTTTTCCACACTAATACAAGTGCAAAAGTGGTTTCCTGCACCAACACAAGTGCGAAAAGTGGTTTTTCAACACTAACACAAGTGCGAAAAGTGGTTTTTCAACACTAACACAAGTGCGAAAAGTGGTTTTTCAACAATAACACAAGTGCGAAAAGTGGTTTGTCCACACTAATACAAGTGCAAAAGTGGTTTCCTGGACCAACACAAGTGCGAAAAGTGGTTTTTCAACACTAACACAAGTGCGAAAAGTGGTTTTTCAACACTAACACAAGTGCGAAAAGTGGTTTTTCAACACTAACACAAGTGCGAAAAGTGGTTTTTCAACACTAACACAAGTGCGAAAAGTGTTTTTTCCACACTAATACAAGCGCAAACGTGGTTTCCTGCACCAACACAAGTGCGAAAAGTGGTTTTTCAACACTAACACAAGTGCGAAAAGTGGTTTTTCAACAATATCACAAGTGCAGAAAGTGTTTTTTCCACACTAATACAAGTGCAAAAGTGGTTTCCTGCACCAACACAAGTGCGAAAAGTGGTTTTTCAACACTAACAAAAGTGCGAAAAGTGGTTTTTCAACACTAACAAAAGTGCGAAAAGTGGTTTTTCAACACTAACACAAGTGCGAAAAGTGGTTTTTCAAAACTAACACAAGTGCGAAAAGTGTTTTTTCCACACTAATACAAGTGCAAAAGTGGTTTCCTGCACCAACACAAGTGTGAAAAGTGGTTTTTCAACACTAACACAAGTGGGAAAAGTGGTTTTTCAACACTAACACAAGTGCGAAAAGTGATTTTCCACACTAATACAAGTGCGAAAAGTGTTTTTTCCAAACTAATACAAGTGCAAAAGTGGTTTCCTGCACCAACACAAGTGCGAAAAGTGGTTTTTCAACACTAACACAAGTGCGAAAAGTGGTTTTTCAACACTAACACAAGTGCGAAAAGTGGTTTTTCAACATTAACACAAGTGCGAAAAGTGTTTTTTCCACACTAATACAAGTGCAAAAGTGGTTTCCTGCACCAACACAAGTGCGAAAAGTGGTTTTTCAACACTAACAAAAGTGCAAAAAGTGGTTTTTCAACACTAACACAAGTGCGAAAAGTGGTTTTTCAAAACTAACACAAGTGCAAAAAGTGTTTTTTCCACACTAATACAAGTGCAAAAGTGGTTTCCTGCACCAACACAAGTGCGAAAAGTGGTTTTTCAACACTAACACAAGTGCGAAAAGTGGTTTTTCAACACTAACACAAGTGCGAAAAGTGGTTTTTCAACACTAACACAAGTGCGAAAAGTGGTTTTTCCACACTAATACAAGTGCAAAAGTGGTTTCCTGCACCAACACAAGTGCGAAAAGTGGTTTTTCAACACTAACACAAGTGCGAAAAGTGGTTTTTCAACACTAACACAAGTGCGAAAAGTGGTTTTTCAACACTAACACAAGTGCGAAAAGTGTTTTTTCCACACTAATACAAGCGCAAAAGTGGTTTCCTGCACCAACACAGGTGCGAAAAGTGGTTTTTCAACACTAACACAAGTGCGAAAAGTGGTTTTTCAACAATATCACAAGTGCAGAAAGTGTTTATTCCACACTAATACAAGTGCAAAAGTGGTTTCCTGCACCAACACAAGTGCGAAAAGTGGTTTTTCAACACTAACAAAAGTGCGAAAAGTGGTTTTTCAACACTAACAAAAGTGCGAAAAGTGGTTTTTCAACACTAACACAAGTGCGAAAAGTGGTTTTTCAAAACTAACACAAGTGCGAAAAGTGTTTTTTCCACACTAATACAAGTGCAAAAGTGGTTTCCTGCACCAACACAAGTGCGAAAAGTGGTTTTTCAACACTAACACAAGTGTGAAAAGTGGTTTTTCAACACTAACACAAGTGCGAAAAGTGGTTTTTCAACACTAACACAAGTGCGAAAAGTGGTTTTTCCACACTAATACAAGTGCAAAAGTGGTTTCCTGCACCAACACAAGTGCAAAAAGTGGTTTTTCAACACTAACACAAGTGCGAAAAGTGGTTTTTCAACACTATCACAAGTGCAAAAAGTGTTTTTTCCACACTAATACAAGTGCAAAAGTCGTTTCCTGCACCAACACAAGTGCGAAAAGTGGTTTTTCAACACTAACACAAGTGCGAAAAGTGGTTTTTCAACACTAACACAAGTGCGAAAAGTGTTTTTTCAACACTAACACAAGTGCGAAAAGTGTTTTTTCCACACTAATACAAACGCAAAAGTGGTTTCCTGCACCAACACAAGTGCGAAAAGTGGTTTTTCAACACTAACACAATTGCGAAAAGTGGTTATTTAACACTAACACAAGTGCGAAAAGTGGTTTTTCAACACTATCACAAGTGCAAAAAGTGTTTTTTCCACACTAATACAAGTGCAAAAGTGGTTTCCTGCACAAACACAAGTGCAAAAAGTGGTTTTTCAACACTAACACAAGTGCGAAAAGTGGTTTTTCAACACTAACACAAGTGCGAAAAGTGGTTTTTCCACACTAATACAAGTGCAAAAAGTGTTTTTTCCACACTAATACAAGTGCAAAAGTGGTTTCCTGCACCAACACAAGTGCGAAACGTGGTTTTTCAACACTAACACAAGTGCGAAAAATGGTTTTTCCACACTAATACAAGTGCAAAAGTGGTTTTTCCACACTATCACAAGTGCGAAAAGTGGTTTCCTGCACCAACACAAGCGCGAAAAGTGGGTTTTCAACACTAACACAAGTGCGAAAAGTGGTTTTTCAACACTATCACAAATGCAAAAAGTGTTTTTTCCACACTAATACAAGTGCAAAAGTGGTTTCCTGCACCAACACAAGTGCGAAAAGTGGTTTTTCAACACTAACACAAGTGCAAAAAGTGGTTTTTCAACACTATCACAAGTGCAAAAAGTGTTTTTTCCACACTAATACAAGTGCAAAAGTGGTTTCCTGCACCAACACAAGTGCGAAAAGTGGTTTTTCAACACTAACACAAGTGCGAAAAGTGGTTTTTCAACACTATCACATGTGCAAAAAGTGTTTTTTCCACAGTAATACAAGTGCAAAAGTGGTTTCCTGCACCAACAAAAGTGCGAAAAGTGGTTTTTCAAAACTAACACAAGTGCGAAAAGTGGTTTTTCAACACTAACACAAGTGCGAAAAGTGGTTTTTCAACACTATCACAAGTGCAAAAAGTGTTTTTTCCACTCTAATACAAGTGAAAAAGTGGTTTCCTGGACCAACACAAGTGCGAAAAGTGGTTTTTCAACATTAACACAAGTGCGAAAAGTGGTTTTTCAACACTAACACAAGTGCGAAAAGTGTTTTTTCCACACTAATACAAATGCAAAAGTGGTTTCCTGCACCAACACAAGTGCGAAAAGTGGTTTTTCAACACTAACACAAGTGTGAAAAGTGGTTTTTCAACACTATCACATGTGCAAAAAGTGTTTTTTTCCACAGTAATACAAGTGCAAAAGTGGTTTCCTGCACCAACAAAAGTCCGAAAAGTGGTTTTTCAACACTAACACAAGTGCGAAAAGTGGTTTTTCAACACTAACACAAGTGCGAAAAGTGGTTTTTCCACACTAATACAAGTGCAAAAGTGGTTTCCTGCACCAACACAAGTGCGAAAAGTGGTTTTTCAACACAAACACAAGTGCGAAAAGTGGTTTTTCAACACTAACACAAGTGCGAAAAGTGGTTTTTCAACACTATCACAAGTGCAAAAAGTTTTTTCCACACTAATACAAGTGCAAAAGTGGTTTCCTGCACCAACACAAGTGTGAAAAGTGGTTTTTCAACACTAACACAAGTGCGAAAAGTGGTTTTTCAACACTAACACAAGTGCGAAAAGTGGTTTTCCACACTGATACAAGTGCAAAAGTGGTTTCCTGCACCAACACAAGTGCAAAATGTGGTTTTTCAACACTAACACAAGTGCGAAAAGTGGTTTTTCATCACTATCACATGTGCAAAAAGTGTTTTTTCCACACTAATACAAGTGCAAAAGTGGTTTCCTGCACCAACACAAGTGCGAAAAGTGGTTTTTCAACACTAACACAAGTGCGAAAAGTGGTTTTTCAACAATATCACAAGTGCAAAAAGTGTTTTTTCCACACTAATACAAGTGCAAAAGTGGTTTCCTGCACCAACACAAGTGCGAAAAGTGGTTTTTCAACACTAACAAAAGTGCGAAAAGTGGTTTTTCAACACTAACAAAAGTGCGAAAAGTGGTTTTTCAACACTAACACAAGTGCGAAAAGTGGTTTTTCCAAAACTAACACAAGTGCGAAAAGTGTTTTTTCCACACTAATACAAGTGCAAAAGTGGTTTCCTGCACCAACACAAGTGCGAAAAGTGGTTTTTCAACACTAACACAAGTGCGAAAAGTGGTTTTTCAACACTAACACAAGTGCGAAAAGTGGTTTTTCAACACTAACACAAGTGCGACAAGTGGTTTTTCAACACTAACACAAGTGCGAAAAGTGGTTTTTCCACACTAATACAAGTGCAAAAGTGGTTTCCTGCACCAACACAAGTGCAAAAAGTGGTTTTTCAACACTAACACAAGTGCGAAAAGTGGTTTTTCAACACTATCAGAAGTGCAAAAAGTGTTTTTTCCACACTAATACAAGTGCAAAAGTCGTTTCCTGCACCAACACAAGTGCGAAAAGTGGTTTTTCAACACTAACACAAGTGCGAAAAGTGGTTTTTCAACACTAACACAAGCGCGAAAAGTGGGTTTTCAACACTAACACAAGTGCGAAAAGTGGTTTTTCAACACTATCACAAGTGCAAAAAGTGTTTTTTCCACACTAATACAAGTGCAAAAGTGGTTTCCTGCACCAACACAAGTGTGAAAAGTGGTTTTTCAAGACTAACACAAGTGGGAAAAGTGGTTTTTCAACACTAACACAAGTGCGAAAAGTGATTTTCCACACTAATACAAGTGCGAAAAGTGTTTTTTCCACACTAATACAAGTGCAAAAGTGGTTTCCTGCACCAACACAAGTGCGAAAAGTGGTTTTTCAACACTAACACAAGTGCGAAAAGTGGTTTTTCAACACTAACACAAGTGCGAAAAGTGGTTTTTCAACATTAACACAAGTGCGAAAAGTGTTTTTTCCACACTAATACAAGTGCAAAAGTGGTTTCCTGCACCAACACAAGTGCGAAAAGTGGTTTTTCAACACTAACAAAAGTGCAAAAAGTGGTTTTTCAACACTAACACAAGTGCGAAAAGTGGTTTTTCAAAACTAACACAAGTGCGAAAAGTGTTTTTTCCACACTAATACAAGTGCAAAAGTGGTTTCCTGCACCAACACAAGTGCGAAAAGTGGTTTTTCAACACTAACACAAGTGCGAAAAGTGGTTTTTCAACACTAACACAAGTGCGAAAAGTGGTTTTTCAACAATAACACAAGTGCGAAAAGTGGTTTGTCCACACTAATACAAGTGCAAAAGTGGTTTCCTGCACCAACACAAGTGCGAAAAGTGGTTTTTCAACACTAACACAAGTGCGAAAAGTGGTTTTTCAACACTAACACAAGTGCGAAAAGTGGTTTTTCAACACTAACACAAGTGCGAAAAGTGTTTTTTCCACACTAATACAAGCGCAAACGTGGTTTCCTGCACCAACACAAGTGCGAAAAGTGGTTTTTCAACACTAACACAAGTGCGAAAAGTGGTTTTTCAACAATATCACAAGTGCAGAAAGTGTTTTTTCCACACTAATACAAGTGCAAAAGTGGTTTCCTGCACCAACACAAGTGTGAAAAGTGGTTTTTCAACACTAACACAAGTGGGAAAAGTGGTTTTTCAACACTAACACAAGTGCGAAAAGTGATTTTCCACACTAATACAAGTGCGAAAAGTGTTTTTTCCAAACTAATACAAGTGCAAAAGTGGTTTCCTGCACCAACACAAGTGCGAAAAGTGGTTTTTCAACACTAACACAAGTGCGAAAAGTGGTTTTTCAACACTAACACAAGTGCGAAAAGTGGTTTTTCAACATTAACACAAGTGCGAAAAGTGTTTTTTCCACACTAATACAAGTGCAAAAGTGGTTTCCTGCACCAACACAAGTGCGAAAAGTGGTTTTTCAACACTAACAAAAGTGCAAAAAGTGGTTTTTCAACACTAACACAAGTGCGAAAAGTGGTTTTTCAAAACTAACACAAGTGCGAAAAGTGTTTTTTCCACACTAATACAAGTGCAAAAGTGGTTTCCTGCACCAACACAAGTGCGAAAAGTGGTTTTTCAACACTAACACAAGTGCGAAAAGTGGTTTTTCAACACTAACACAAGTGCGAAAAGTGGTTTTTCAACACTAACACAAGTGCGAAAAGTGGTTTTTCCACACTAATACAAGTGCAAAAGTGGTTTCCTGCACCAACACAAGTGCGAAAAGTGGTTTTTCAACACTAACACAAGTGCGAAAAGTGGTTTTTCAACACTAACACAAGTGCGAAAAGTGGTTTTTCAACACTAACACAAGTGCGAAAAGTGTTTTTTCCACACTAATACAAGCGCAAAAGTGGTTTCCTGCACCAACACAGGTGCGAAAAGTGGTTTTTCAACACTAACACAAGTGCGAAAAGTGGTTTTTCAACAATATCACAAGTGCAGAAAGTGTTTATTCCACACTAATACAAGTGCAAAAGTGGTTTCCTGCACCAACACAAGTGCGAAAAGTGGTTTTTCAACACTAACAAAAGTGCGAAAAGTGGTTTTTCAACACTAACACAAGTGCGAAAAGTGGTTTTTCCACACTAATACAAGTGCAAAAGTGGTTTCCTGCACCAACACAAGTGCGAAAAGTGGTTTTTCAACACTATCACATGTGCAAAAAGTGTTTTTTCCACAGTAATACAAGTGCAAAAGTGGTTTCCTGCACCAACAAAAGTGCGAAAAGTGGTTTTTCAAAACTAACACAAGTGCGAAAAGTGGTTTTTCAACACTAACACAAGTGCGAAAAGTGGTTTTTCAACACTATCACAAGTGCAAAAAGTGTTTTTTCCACTCTAATACAAGTGAAAAAGTGGTTTCCTGGACCAACACAAGTGCGAAAAGTGGTTTTTCAACATTAACACAAGTGCGAAAAGTGGTTTTTCAACACTAACACAAGTGCGAAAAGTGTTTTTTCCACACTTATACAAATGCAAAAGTGGTTTCCTGCACCAACACAAGTGCGAAAAGTGGTTTTTCAACACTAACACAAGTGTGAAAAGTGGTTTTTCAACACTATCACATGTGCAAAAAGTGTTTTTTCCACAGTAATACAAGTGCAAAAGTGGTTTCCTGCACCAACAAAAGTGCGAAAAGTGGTTTTTCAACACTAACACAAGTGCGAAAAGTGGTTTTTCAACACTAACACAAGTGCGAAAAGTGGTTTTTCCACACTAATACAAGTGCAAAAGTGGTTTCCTGCACCAACACAAGTGCGAAAAGTGGTTTTTCAACACAAACACAAGTGCGAAAAGTGGTTTTTCAACACTAACACAAGTGCGAAAAGTGGTTTTTCAACACTATCACAAGTGCAAAAAGTTTTTTCCACACTAATACAAGTGCAAAAGTGGTTTCCTGCACCAACACAAGTGTGAAAAGTGGTTTTTCAACACTAACACAAGTGCGAAAAGTGGTTTTTCAACACTAACACAAGTGCGAAAAGTGGTTTTCCACACTGATACAAGTGCAAAAGTGGTTTCCTGCACCAACACAAGTGCAAAATGTGGTTTTTCAACACTAACACAAGTGCGAAAATTGGTTTTTCATCACTATCACAAGTGGAAAAAGTGTTTTTTCCACACTAATACAAGTGCAAAAGTGGTTTCCTTCACCAACACAAGTGCGAAAAGTGGTTTTTCAACACTAACACAAGTGCGAAAAGTGGTTTTTCAACAATATCACAAGTGCAAAAAGTGTTTTTTCCACACTAATACAAGTGCAAAAGTGGTTTCCTGCACCAACACAAGTGCGAAAAGTGGTTTTTCAACACTAACAAAAGTGCGAAAAGTGGTTTTTCAACACTAACAAAAGTGCGAAAAGTGGTTTTTCAACACTAACACAAGTGCGAAAAGTGGTTTTTCCAAAACTAACACAAGTGCGAAAAGTGTTTTTTCCACACTAATACAAGTGCAAAAGTGGTTTCCTGCACCAACACAAGTGCGAAAAGTGGTTTTTCAACACTAACACAAGTGCGAAAAGTGGTTTTTCAACACTAACACAAGTGCGAAAAGTGGTTTTTCAACACTAACACAAGTGCGAAAAGTGGTTTTTCCACACTAATACAAGTGCAAAAGTGGTTTCCTGCACCAACACAAGTGCAAAAAGTGGTTTTTCAACACTAACACAAGTGCGAAAAGTGGTTTTTCAACACTATCACAAGTGCAAAAAGTGTTTTTTCCACACTAATACAAGTGCAAAAGTCGTTTCCTGCACCAACACAAGTGCGAAAAGTGGTTTATCAACACTAACACAAGTGCGAAAAGTGGTTTTTCAACACTAACACAAGCGCGAAAAGTGGGTTTTCAACACTAACACAAGTGCGAAAAGTGGTTTTTCAACACTATCACAAGTGCAAAAAGTGTTTTTTCCACACTAATACAAGTGCAAAAGTGGTTTCCTGCACCAACACAAGTGCGAAAAGTGGTTTTTCAACACTAACACAAGTGCGAAAAGTGGTTTTTCAACACTATCACAAGTGCAAAAAGTGTTTTTTCCACACTAATACAAGTGCAAAAGTGGTTTCCTGCACCAACACAAGTGCGAAAAGTGGTTTTTCAACACTAACACAAGTGCGAAAAGTGGTTTTTCAACACTATCACATGTGCAAAAAGTGTTTTTTCCACAGTAATACAAGTGCAAAAGTGGTTTCCTGCACCAACAAAAGTGCGAAAAGTGGTTTTTCAAAACTAACACAAGTGCGAAAAGTGGTTTTTCAACACTAACACAAGTGCGAAAAGTGGTTTTTTCCACACTAATACAAGTGCAAAAGTGGTTTCCTGCACCAACACAAGTGCGAAAAGTGGTTTTTCAACACTAACACAAGTGCGAAAAGTGGTTTTTCAACACTAACTCAAGTGCGAAAAGTGGTTTTTCAACACTATCACAAGTGCAAAAAGTGTTTTTTCCACACTAATACAAGTGCAAAAGTGGTTTCCTGCACCAACACAAGTGCGAAAAGTGGTTTTTCAACACTAACACAAGTGGGAAAAGTGGTTTTTCAACACTAACACAAGTGCGAAAAGTGGTTTTTCCACACTAATAGAAGTGCAAAAGTGGTTTCCTGCACCAACACAAGTGCGAAAAGTGGTTTTTCAACACTAACACAAGTGCGAAAAGTGGTTTTTCATCACTATCACAAGTGCAAAAAGTGTTTTTTCCACACTAATACAAGTGCAAAAGTGGTTTCCTGCACCAACACAAGTGCGAGAAGTGGTTTTTCAACACTAACACAAGTGCGAAAAGTGGTTTTTCAACAATATCACAAGTGCAAAAAGTGTTTTTTCCACACTAATAGAAGTGCAAAAGTGGTTTCCTGCACCAACACAAGTGCGAAAAGTGGTTTTTCAACACTAACACAAGTGCGAAATGTGGTTTTTCAACACTAACACAAGTGCGAAAAGTGGTTTTTCAACACTAACACAAGTGCGAAAAGTGGTTTCTCCACACTAATACAAGTGCAAAAGTGGTTTCCTGCACCAACACAAGTGCGAAAAGTGGTTTTTCAACACTAACACAAGTGCGAAAAGTGGTTTTTCAACACTATCACAAGTGCAAAAAGTGTTTTTTCCACACTAATACAAGTGCAAAAGTGGTTTCCTGCACCAACACAAGTGTGAAAAGTGGTTTTTCAAGACTAACACAAGTGGGAAAAGTGGTTTTTCAACACTAACACAAGTGCGAAAAGTGATTTTCCACACTAATACAAGTGCGAAAAGTGTTTTTTCCACACTAATACAAGTGCAAAAGTGGTTTCCTGCACCAACACAAGTGCGAAAAGTGGTTTTTCAACACTAACACAAGTGCGAAAAGTGGTTTTTCAACACTAACACAAGTGCGAAAAGTGGTTTTTCAACATTAACACAAGTGCGAAAAGTGTTTTTTCCACACTAATACAAGTGCAAAAGTGGTTTCCTGCACCAACACAAGTGCGAAAAGTGGTTTTTCAACACTAACAAAAGTGCAAAAAGTGGTTTTTCAACACTAACACAAGTGCGAAAAGTGGTTTTTCAAAACTAACACAAGTGCGAAAAGTGTTTTTTCCACACTAATACAAGTGCAAAAGTGGTTTCCTGCACCAACACAAGTGCGAAAAGTGGTTTTTCAACACTAACACAAGTGCGAAAAGTGGTTTTTCAACACTAACACAAGTGCGAAAAGTGGTTTTTCAACAATAACACAAGTGCGAAAAGTGGTTTGTCCACACTAATACAAGTGCAAAAGTGGTTTCCTGGACCAACACAAGTGCGAAAAGTGGTTTTTCAACACTAACACAAGTGCGAAAAGTGGTTTTTCAACACTAACACAAGTGCGAAAAGTGGTTTTTCAACACTAACACAAGTGCGAAAAGTGGTTTTTCAACACTAACACAAGTGCGAAAAGTGTTTTTTCCACACTAATACAAGCGCAAACGTGGTTTCCTGCACCAACACAAGTGCGAAAAGTGGTTTTTCAACACTAACACAAGTGCGAAAAGTGGTTTTTCAACAATATCACAAGTGCAGAAAGTGTTTTTTCCACACTAATACAAGTGCAAAAGTGGTTTCCTGCACCAACACAAGTGCGAAAAGTGGTTTTTCAACACTAACAAAAGTGCGAAAAGTGGTTTTTCAACACTAACAAAAGTGCGAAAAGTGGTTTTTCAACACTAACACAAGTGCGAAAAGTGGTTTTTCAAAACTAACACAAGTGCGAAAAGTGTTTTTTCCACACTAATACAAGTGCAAAAGTGGTTTCCTGCACCAACACAAGTGTGAAAAGTGGTTTTTCAACACTAACACAAGTGGGAAAAGTGGTTTTTCAACACTAACACAAGTGCGAAAAGTGATTTTCCACACTAATACAAGTGCGAAAAGTGTTTTTTCCAAACTAATACAAGTGCAAAAGTGGTTTCCTGCACCAACACAAGTGCGAAAAGTGGTTTTTCAACACTAACACAAGTGCGAAAAGTGGTTTTTCAACACTAACACAAGTGCGAAAAGTGGTTTTTCAACATTAACACAAGTGCGAAAAGTGTTTTTTCCACACTAATACAAGTGCAAAAGTGGTTTCCTGCACCAACACAAGTGCGAAAAGTGGTTTTTCAACACTAACAAAAGTGCAAAAAGTGGTTTTTCAACACTAACACAAGTGCGAAAAGTGGTTTTTCAAAACTAACACAAGTGCAAAAAGTGTTTTTTCCACACTAATACAAGTGCAAAAGTGGTTTCCTGCACCAACACAAGTGCGAAAAGTGGTTTTTCAACACTAACACAAGTGCGAAAAGTGGTTTTTCAACACTAACACAAGTGCGAAAAGTGGTTTTTCAACACTAACACAAGTGCGAAAAGTGGTTTTTCCACACTAATACAAGTGCAAAAGTGGTTTCCTGCACCAACACAAGTGCGAAAAGTGGTTTTTCAACACTAACACAAGTGCGAAAAGTGGTTTTTCAACACTAACACAAGTGCGAAAAGTGGTTTTTCAACACTAACACAAGTGCGAAAAGTGTTTTTTCCACACTAATACAAGCGCAAAAGTGGTTTCCTGCACCAACACAGGTGCGAAAAGTGGTTTTTCAACACTAACACAAGTGCGAAAAGTGGTTTTTCAACAATATCACAAGTGCAGAAAGTGTTTATTCCACACTAATACAAGTGCAAAAGTGGTTTCCTGCACCAACACAAGTGCGAAAAGTGGTTTTTCAACACTAACAAAAGTGCGAAAAGTGGTTTTTCAACACTAACAAAAGTGCGAAAAGTGGTTTTTCAACACTAACACAAGTGCGAAAAGTGGTTTTTCAAAACTAACACAAGTGCGAAAAGTGTTTTTTCCACACTAATACAAGTGCAAAAGTGGTTTCCTGCACCAACACAAGTGCGAAAAGTGGTTTTTCAACACTAACACAAGTGTGAAAAGTGGTTTTTCAACACTAACACAAGTGCGAAAAGTGGTTTTTCAACACTAACACAAGTGCGAAAAGTGGTTTTTCCACACTAATACAAGTGCAAAAGTGGTTTCCTGCACCAACACAAGTGCAAAAAGTGGTTTTTCAACACTAACACAAGTGCGAAAAGTGGTTTTTCAACACTATCACAAGTGCAAAAAGTGTTTTTTCCACACTAATACAAGTGCAAAAGTCGTTTCCTGCACCAACACAAGTGCGAAAAGTGGTTTTTCAACACTAACACAAGTGCGAAAAGTGGTTTTTCAACACTAACACAAGTGCGAAAAGTGTTTTTTCAACACTAACACAAGTGCGAAAAGTGTTTTTTCCACACTAATACAAACGCAAAAGTGGTTTCCTGCACCAACACAAGTGCGAAAAGTGGTTTTTCAACACTAACACAATTGCGAAAAGTGGTTATTTAACACTAACACAAGTGCGAAAAGTGGTTTTTCAACACTATCACAAGTGCAAAAAGTGTTTTTTCCACACTAATACAAGTGCAAAAGTGGTTTCCTGCACAAACACAAGTGCAAAAAGTGGTTTTTCAACACTAACACAAGTGCGAAAAGTGGTTTTTCAACACTAACACAAGTGCGAAAAGTGGTTTTTCCACACTAATACAAGTGCAAAAAGTGTTTTTTCCACACTAATACAAGTGCAAAAGTGGTTTCCTGCACCAACACAAGTGCGAAACGTGGTTTTTCAACACTAACACAAGTGCGAAAAATGGTTTTTCCACACTAATACAAGTGCAAAAGTGGTTTTTCCACACTATCACAAGTGCGAAAAGTGGTTTCCTGCACCAACACAAGCGCGAAAAGTGGGTTTTCAACACTAACACAAGTGCGAAAAGTGGTTTTTCAACACTATCACAAATGCAAAAAGTGTTTTTTCCACACTAATACAAGTGCAAAAGTGGTTTCCTGCACCAACACAAGTGCGAAAAGTGGTTTTTCAACACTAACACAAGTGCAAAAAGTGGTTTTTCAACACTATCACAAGTGCAAAAAGTGTTTTTTCCACACTAATACAAGTGCAAAAGTGGTTTCCTGCACCAACACAAGTGCGAAAAGTGGTTTTTCAACACTAACACAAGTGCGAAAAGTGGTTTTTCAACACTATCACATGTGCAAAAAGTGTTTTTTCCACAGTAATACAAGTGCAAAAGTGGTTTCCTGCACCAACAAAAGTGCGAAAAGTGGTTTTTCAAAACTAACACAAGTGCGAAAAGTGGTTTTTCAACACTAACACAAGTGCGAAAAGTGGTTTTTCAACACTATCACAAGTGCAAAAAGTGTTTTTTCCACACTAATAGAAGTGCAAAAGTGGTTTCCTGCACCAACACAAGTGCGAAAAGTGGTTTTTCAACACTAACACAAGTGCGAAATGTGGTTTTTCAACACTAACACAAGTGCGAAAAGTGGTTTTTCAACACTAACACAAGTGCGAAAAGTGGTTTCTCCACACTAATACAAGTGCAAAAGTGGTTTCCTGCACCAACACAAGTGCGAAAAGTGGTTTTTCAACACTAACACAAGTGCGAAAAGTGGTTTTTCAACACTATCACAAGTGCAAAAAGTGTTTTTTCCACACTAATACAAGTGCAAAAGTGGTTTCCTGCACCAACACAAGTGTGAAAAGTGGTTTTTCAAGACTAACACAAGTGGGAAAAGTGGTTTTTCAACACTAACACAAGTGCGAAAAGTGATTTTCCACACTAATACAAGTGCGAAAAGTGTTTTTTCCACACTAATACAAGTGCAAAAGTGGTTTCCTGCACCAACACAAGTGCGAAAAGTGGTTTTCCACACTAATACAAGTGCGAAAAGTGTTTTTTCCACACTAATACAAGTGCAAAAGTGGTTTCCTGCACCAACACAAGTGCGAAAAGTGGTTTTTCAACACTAACACAAGTGCGAAAAGTGGTTTTTCAACACTAACACAAGTGCGAAAAGTGGTTTTTCAACATTAACACAAGTGCGAAAAGTGTTTTTTCCACACTAATACAAGTGCAAAAGTGGTTTCCTGCACCAACACAAGTGCGAAAAGTGGTTTTTCAACACTAACAAAAGTGCAAAAAGTGGTTTTTCAACACTAACACAAGTGCGAAAAGTGGTTTTTCAAAACTAACACAAGTGCGAAAAGTGTTTTTTCCACACTAATACAAGTGCAAAAGTGGTTTCCTGCACCAACACAAGTGCGAAAAGTGGTTTTTCAACACTAACACAAGTGCGAAAAGTGGTTTTTCAACAATAACACAAGTGCGAAAAGTGGTTTGTCCACACTAATACAAGTGCAAAAGTGGTTTCCTGGACCAACACAAGTGCGAAAAGTGGTTTTTCAACACTAACACAAGTGCGAAAAGTGGTTTTTCAACACTAACACAAGTGCGAAAAGTGGTTTTTCAACACTAACACAAGTGCGAAAAGTGGTTTTTCAACACTAACACAAGTGCGAAAAGTGTTTTTTCCACACTAATACAAGCGCAAACGTGGTTTCCTGCACCAACACAAGTGCGAAAAGTGGTTTTTCAACACTAACACAAGTGCGAAAAGTGGTTTTTCAAAAATATCACAAGTGCAGAAAGTGTTTTTTCCACACTAATACAAGTGCAAAAGTGGTTTCCTGCACCAACACAAGTGCGAAAAGTGGTTTTTCAACACTAACAAAAGTGCGAAAAGTGGTTTTTCAACACTAACAAAAGTGCGAAAAGTGGTTTTTCAACACTAACACAAGTGCGAAAAGTGGTTTTTCAAAACTAACACAAGTGCGAAAAGTGTTTTTTCCACACTAATACAAGTGCAAAAGTGGTTTCCTGCACCAACACAAGTGTGAAAAGTGGTTTTTCAACACTAACACAAGTGGGAAAAGTGGTTTTTCAACACTAACACAAGTGCGAAAAGTGATTTTCCACACTAATACAAGTGCGAAAAGTGTTTTTTCCAAACTAATACAAGTGCAAAAGTGGTTTCCTGCACCAACACAAGTGCGAAAAGTGGTTTTTTAACACTAACACAAGTGCGAAAAGTGGTTTTTCAACACTAACACAAGTGCGAAAAGTGGTTTTTCAACATTAACACAAGTGCGAAAAGTGTTTTTTCCACACTAATACAAGTGCAAAAGTGGTTTCCTGCACCAACACAAGTGCGAAAAGTGGTTTTTCAACACTAACAAAAGTGCAAAAAGTGGTTTTTCAACACTAACACAAGTGCGAAAAGTGGTTTTTCAAAACTAACACAAGTGCAAAAAGTGTTTTTTCCACACTAATACAAGTGCAAAAGTGGTTTCCTGCACCAACACAAGTGCGAAAAGTGGTTTTTCAACACTAACACAAGTGCGAAAAGTGGTTTTTCAACACTAACACAAGTGCGAAAAGTGGTTTTTCAACACTAACACAAGTGCGAAAAGTGGTTTTTCCACACTAATACAAGTGCAAAAGTGGTTTCCTGCACCAACACAAGTGCGAAAAGTGGTTTTTCAACACTAACACAAGTGCGAAAAGTGGTTTTTCAACACTAACACAAGTGCGAAAAGTGGTTTTTCAACACTAACACAAGTGCGAAAAGTGTTTTTTCCACACTAATACAAGCGCAAAAGTGGTTTCCTGCACCAACACAGGTGCGAAAAGTGGTTTTTCAACACTAACACAAGTGCGAAAAGTGGTTTTTCAACAATATCACAAGTGCAGAAAGTGTTTATTCCACACTAATACAAGTGCAAAAGTGGTTTCCTGCACCAACACAAGTGCGAAAAGTGGTTTTTCAACACTAACAAAAGTGCGAAAAGTGGTTTTTCAACACTAACAAAAGTGCGAAAAGTGGTTTTTCAACACTAACACAAGTGCGAAAAGTGGTTTTTCAAAACTAACACAAGTGCGAAAAGTGTTTTTTCCACACTAATACAAGTGCAAAAGTGGTTTCCTGCACCAACACAAGTGCGAAAAGTGGTTTTTCAACACTAACACAAGTGTGAAAAGTGGTTTTTCAACACTAACACAAGTGCGAAAAGTGGTTTTTCAACACTAACACAAGTGCGAAAAGTGGTTTTTCCACACTAATACAAGTGCAAAAGTGGTTTCCTGCACCAACACAAGTGCAAAAAGTGGTTTTTCAACACTAACACAAGTGCGAAAAGTGGTTTTTCAACACTATCACAAGTGCAAAAAGTGTTTTTTCCACACTAATACAAGTGCAAAAGTCGTTTCCTGCACCAACACAAGTGCGAAAAGTGGTTTTTCAACACTAACACAAGTGCGAAAAGTGGTTTTTCAACACTAACACAAGTGCGAAAAGTGTTTTTTCAACACTAACACAAGTGCGAAAAGTGTTTTTTCCACACTAATACAAACGCAAAAGTGGTTTCCTGCACCAACACAAGTGCGAAAAGTGGTTTTTCAACACTAACACAATTGCGAAAAGTGGTTATTTAACACTAACACAAGTGCGAAAAGTGGTTTTTCAACACTATCACAAGTGCAAAAAGTGTTTTTTCCACACTAATACAAGTGCAAAAGTGGTTTCCTGCACAAACACAAGTGCAAAAAGTGGTTTTTCAACACTAACACAAGTGCGAAAAGTGGTTTTTCAACACTAACACAAGTGCGAAAAGTGGTTTTTCCACACTAATACAAGTGCAAAAAGTGTTTTTTCCACACTAATACAAGTGCAAAAGTGGTTTCCTGCACCAACACAAGTGCGAAACGTGGTTTTTCAACACTAACACAAGTGCGAAAAATGGTTTTTCCACACTAATACAAGTGCAAAAGTGGTTTTTCCACACTATCACAAGTGCGAAAAGTGGTTTCCTGCACCAACACAAGCGCGAAAAGTGGGTTTTCAACACTAACACAAGTGCGAAAAGTGGTTTTTCAACACTATCACAAATGCAAAAAGTGTTTTTTCCACACTAATACAAGTGCAAAAGTGGTTTCCTGCACCAACACAAGTGCGAAAAGTGGTTTTTCAACACTAACACAAGTGCAAAAAGTGGTTTTTCAACACTATCACAAGTGCAAAAAGTGTTTTTTCCACACTAATACAAGTGCAAAAGTGGTTTCCTGCACCAACACAAGTGCGAAAAGTGGTTTTTCAACACTAACACAAGTGCGAAAAGTGGTTTTTCAACACTATCACATGTGCAAAAAGTGTTTTTTCCACAGTAATACAAGTGCAAAAGTGGTTTCCTGCACCAACAAAAGTGCGAAAAGTGGTTTTTCAAAACTAACACAAGTGCGAAAAGTGGTTTTTCAACACTAACACAAGTGCGAAAAGTGGTTTTTCAACACTATCACAAGTGCAAAAAGTGTTTTTTCCACTCTAATACAAGTGAAAAAGTGGTTTCCTGGACCAACACAAGTGCGAAAAGTGGTTTTTCAACATTAACACAAGTGCGAAAAGTGGTTTTTCAACACTAACACAAGTGCGAAAAGTGTTTTTTCCACACTAATACAAATGCAAAAGTGGTTTCCTGCACCAACACAAGTGCGAAAAGTGGTTTTTCAACACTAACACAAGTGTGAAAAGTGGTTTTTCAACACTATCACATGTGCAAAAAGTGTTTTTTTCCACAGTAATACAAGTGCAAAAGTGGTTTCCTGCACCAACAAAAGTCCGAAAAGTGGTTTTTCAACACTAACACAAGTGCGAAAAGTGGTTTTTCAACACTAACACAAGTGCGAAAAGTGGTTTTTCCACACTAATACAAGTGCAAAAGTGGTTTCCTGCACCAACACAAGTGCGAAAAGTGGTTTTTCAACACAAACACAAGTGCGAAAAGTGGTTTTTCAACACTAACACAAGTGCGAAAAGTGGTTTTTCAACACTATCACAAGTGCAAAAAGTTTTTTCCACACTAATACAAGTGCAAAAGTGGTTTCCTGCACCAACACAAGTGTGAAAAGTGGTTTTTCAACACTAACACAAGTGCGAAAAGTGGTTTTTCAACACTAACACAAGTGCGAAAAGTGGTTTTCCACACTGATACAAGTGCAAAAGTGGTTTCCTGCACCAACACAAGTGCAAAATGTGGTTTTTCAACACTAACACAAGTGCGAAAAGTGGTTTTTCATCACTATCACATGTGCAAAAAGTGTTTTTTCCACACTAATACAAGTGCAAAAGTGGTTTCCTGCACCAACACAAGTGCGAAAAGTGGTTTTTCAACACTAACACAAGTGCGAAAAGTGGTTTTTCAACAATATCACAAGTGCAAAAAGTGTTTTTTCCACACTAATACAAGTGCAAAAGTGGTTTCCTGCACCAACACAAGTGCGAAAAGTGGTTTTTCAACACTAACAAAAGTGCGAAAAGTGGTTTTTCAACACTAACAAAAGTGCGAAAAGTGGTTTTTCAACACTAACACAAGTGCGAAAAGTGGTTTTTCCAAAACTAACACAAGTGCGAAAAGTGTTTTTTCCACACTAATACAAGTGCAAAAGTGGTTTCCTGCACCAACACAAGTGCGAAAAGTGGTTTTTCAACACTAACACAAGTGCGAAAAGTGGTTTTTCAACACTAACACAAGTGCGAAAAGTGGTTTTTCAACACTAACACAAGTGCGACAAGTGGTTTTTCAACACTAACACAAGTGCGAAAAGTGGTTTTTCCACACTAATACAAGTGCAAAAGTGGTTTCCTGCACCAACACAAGTGCAAAAAGTGGTTTTTCAACACTAACACAAGTGCGAAAAGTGGTTTTTCAACACTATCACAAGTGCAAAAAGTGTTTTTTCCACACTAATACAAGTGCAAAAGTCGTTTCCTGCACCAACACAAGTGCGAAAAGTGGTTTTTCAACACTAACACAAGTGCGAAAAGTGGTTTTTCAACACTAACACAAGCGCGAAAAGTGGGTTTTCAACACTAACACAAGTGCGAAAAGTGGTTTTTCAACACTATCACAAGTGCAAAAAGTGTTTTTTCCACACTAATACAAGTGCAAAAGTGGTTTCCTGCACCAACACAAGTGTGAAAAGTGGTTTTTCAAGACTAACACAAGTGGGAAAAGTGGTTTTTCAACACTAACACAAGTGCGAAAAGTGATTTTCCACACTAATACAAGTGCGAAAAGTGTTTTTTCCACACTAATACAAGTGCAAAAGTGGTTTCCTGCACCAACACAAGTGCGAAAAGTGGTTTTTCAACACTAACACAAGTGCGAAAAGTGGTTTTTCAACACTAACACAAGTGCGAAAAGTGGTTTTTCAACATTAACACAAGTGCGAAAAGTGTTTTTTCCACACTAATACAAGTGCAAAAGTGGTTTCCTGCACCAACACAAGTGCGAAAAGTGGTTTTTCAACACTAACAAAAGTGCAAAAAGTGGTTTTTCAACACTAACACAAGTGCAAAAAGTGGTTTTTCAAAACTAACACAAGTGCGAAAAGTGTTTTTTCCACACTAATACAAGTGCAAAAGTGGTTTCCTGCACCAACACAAGTGCGAAAAGTGGTTTTTCAACACTAACACAAGTGCGAAAAGTGGTTTTTCAACACTAACACAAGTGCGAAAAGTGGTTTTTCAACAATAACACAAGTGCGAAAAGTGGTTTGTCCACACTAATACAAGTGCAAAAGTGGTTTCCTGCACCAACACAAGTGCGAAAAGTGGTTTTTCAACACTAACACAAGTGCGAAAAGTGGTTTTTCAACACTAACACAAGTGCGAAAAGTGGTTTTTCAACACTAACACAAGTGCGAAAAGTGTTTTTTCCACACTAATACAAGCGCAAACGTGGTTTCCTGCACCAACACAAGTGCGAAAAGTGGTTTTTCAACACTAACACAAGTGCGAAAAGTGGTTTTTCAACAATATCACAAGTGCAGAAAGTGTTTTTTCCACACTAATACAAGTGCAAAAGTGGTTTCCTGCACCAACACAAGTGTGAAAAGTGGTTTTTCAACACTAACACAAGTGGGAAAAGTGGTTTTTCAACACTAACACAAGTGCGAAAAGTGATTTTCCACACTAATACAAGTGCGAAAAGTGTTTTTTCCAAACTAATACAAGTGCAAAAGTGGTTTCCTGCACCAACACAAGTGCGAAAAGTGGTTTTTCAACACTAACACAAGTGCGAAAAGTGGTTTTTCAACACTAACACAAGTGCGAAAAGTGGTTTTTCAACATTAACACAAGTGCGAAAAGTGTTTTTTCCACACTAATACAAGTGCAAAAGTGGTTTCCTGCACCAACACAAGTGCGAAAAGTGGTTTTTCAACACTAACAAAAGTGCAAAAAGTGGTTTTTCAACACTAACACAAGTGCGAAAAGTGGTTTTTCAAAACTAACACAAGTGCGAAAAGTGTTTTTTCCACACTAATACAAGTGCAAAAGTGGTTTCCTGCACCAACACAAGTGCGAAAAGTGGTTTTTCAACACTAACACAAGTGCGAAAAGTGGTTTTTCAACACTAACACAAGTGCGAAAAGTGGTTTTTCAACACTAACACAAGTGCGAAAAGTGGTTTTTCCACACTAATACAAGTGCAAAAGTGGTTTCCTGCACCAACACAAGTGCGAAAAGTGGTTTTTCAACACTAACACAAGTGCGAAAAGTGGTTTTTCAACACTAACACAAGTGCGAAAAGTGGTTTTTCAACACTAACACAAGTGCGAAAAGTGTTTTTTCCACACTAATACAAGCGCAAAAGTGGTTTCCTGCACCAACACAGGTGCGAAAAGTGGTTTTTCAACACTAACACAAGTGCGAAAAGTGGTTTTTCAACAATATCACAAGTGCAGAAAGTGTTTATTCCACACTAATACAAGTGCAAAAGTGGTTTCCTGCACCAACACAAGTGCGAAAAGTGGTTTTTCAACACTAACAAAAGTGCGAAAAGTGGTTTTTCAACACTAACAAAAGTGCGAAAAGTGGTTTTTCAACACTAACACAAGTGCGAAAAGTGGTTTTTCAAAACTAACACAAGTGCGAAAAGTGTTTTTTCCACACTAATACAAGTGCAAAAGTGGTTTCCTGCACCAACACAAGTGCGAAAAGTGGTTTTTCAACACTAACACAAGTGTGAAAAGTGGTTTTTCAACACTAACACAAGTGCGAAAAGTGGTTTTTCAACACTAACACAAGTGCGAAAAGTGGTTTTTCCACACTAATACAAGTGCAAAAGTGGTTTCCTGCACCAACACAAGTGCAAAAAGTGGTTTTTCAACACTAACACAAGTGCGAAAAGTGGTTTTTCAACACTATCACAAGTGCAAAAAGTGTTTTTTCCACACTAATACAAGTGCAAAAGTCGTTTCCTGCACCAACACAAGTGCGAAAAGTGGTTTTTCAACACTAACACAAGTGCGAAAAGTGGTTTTTCAACACTAACACAAGTGCGAAAAGTGTTTTTTCAACACTAACACAAGTGCGAAAAGTGTTTTTTCCACACTAATACAAACGCAAAAGTGGTTTCCTGCACCAACACAAGTGCGAAAAGTGGTTTTTCAACACTATCACAAGTGCAAAAAGTGTTTTTTCCACACTAATACAAGTGCAAAAGTCGTTTCCTGCACCAACACAAGTGCGAAAAGTGGTTTTTCAACACTAACACAAGTGCGAAAAGTGGTTTTTCAACACTAACACAAGTGCGAAAAGTGTTTTTTCAACACTAACACAAGTGCGAAAAGTGTTTTTTCCACACTAATACAAGTGCAAAAGTCGTTTCCTGCACCAACACAAGTGCGAAAAGTGGTTTTTCAACACTAACACAAGTGCGAAAAGTGGTTTTTCAACACTAACACAAGTGCGAAAAGTGTTTTTTCAACACTAACACAAGTGCGAAAAGTGTTTTTTCCACACTAATACAAACGCAAAAGTGGTTTCCTGCACCAACACAAGTGCGAAAAGTGGTTTTTCAACACTAACACAATTGCGAAAAGTGGTTATTTAACACTAACACAAGTGCGAAAAGTGGTTTTTCAACACTATCACAAGTGCAAAAAGTGTTTTTTCCACACTAATACAAGTGCAAAAGTGGTTTCCTGCACAAACACAAGTGCAAAAAGTGGTTTTTCAACACTAACACAAGTGCGAAAAGTGGTTTTTCAACACTAACACAAGTGCGAAAAGTGGTTTTTCCACACTAATACAAGTGCAAAAAGTGTTTTTTCCACACTAATACAAGTGCAAAAGTGGTTTCCTGCACCAACACAAGTGCGAAACGTGGTTTTTCAACACTAACACAAGTGCGAAAAATGGTTTTTCCACACTAATACAAGTGCAAAAGTGGTTTTTCCACACTATCACAAGTGCGAAAAGTGGTTTCCTGCACCAACACAAGCGCGAAAAGTGGGTTTTCAACACTAACACAAGTGCGAAAAGTGGTTTTTCAACACTATCACAAGTGCAAAAAGTGTTTTTTCCACACTAATACAAGTGCAAAAGTGGTTTCCTGCACCAACACAAGTGCGAAAAGTGGTTTTTCAACACTAACACAAGTGCAAAAAGTGGTTTTTCAACACTATCACAAGTGCAAAAAGTGTTTTTTCCACACTAATACAAGTGCAAAAGTGGTTTCCTGCACCAACACAAGTGCGAAAAGTGGTTTTTCAACACTAACACAAGTGCGAAAAGTGGTTTTTCAACACTATCACATGTGCAAAAAGTGTTTTTTCCACAGTAATACAAGTGCAAAAGTGGTTTCCTGCACCAACAAAAGTGCGAAAAGTGGTTTTTCAAAACTAACACAAGTGCGAAAAGTGGTTTTTCAACACTAACACAAGTGCGAAAAGTGGTTTTTCAACACTATCACAAGTGCAAAAAGTGTTTTTTCCACTCTAATACAAGTGAAAAAGTGGTTTCCTGGACCAACACAAGTGCGAAACGTGGTTTTTCAACACTAACACAAGTGCGAAAAATGGTTTTTCCACACTAATACAAGTGCAAAAGTGGTTTTTCCACACTATCACAAGTGCGAAAAGTGGTTTCCTGCACCAACACAAGCGCGAAAAGTGGGTTTTCAACACTAACACAAGTGCGAAAAGTGGTTTTTCAACACTATCACAAATGCAAAAAGTGTTTTTTCCACACTAATACAAGTGCAAAAGTGGTTTCCTGCACCAACACAAGTGCGAAAAGTGGTTTTTCAACACTAACACAAGTGCAAAAAGTGGTTTTTCAACACTATCACAAGTGCAAAAAGTGTTTTTTCCACACTAATACAAGTGCAAAAGTGGTTTCCTGCACCAACACAAGTGCGAAAAGTGGTTTTTCAACACTAACACAAGTGCGAAAAGTGGTTTTTCAACACTATCACATGTGCAAAAAGTGTTTTTTCCACAGTAATACAAGTGCAAAAGTGGTTTCCTGCACCAACAAAAGTGCGAAAAGTGGTTTTTCAAAACTAACACAAGTGCGAAAAGTGGTTTTTCAACACTAACACAAGTGCGAAAAGTGGTTTTTCAACACTATCACAAGTGCAAAAAGTGTTTTTTCCACTCTAATACAAGTGAAAAAGTGGTTTCCTGGACCAACACAAGTGCGAAAAGTGGTTTTTCAACATTAACACAAGTGCGAAAAGTGGTTTTTCAACACTAACACAAGTGCGAAAAGTGTTTTTTCCACACTAATACAAATGCAAAAGTGGTTTCCTGCACCAACACAAGTGCGAAAAGTGGTTTTTCAACACTAACACAAGTGTGAAAAGTGGTTTTTCAACACTATCACATGTGCAAAAAGTGTTTTTTTCCACAGTAATACAAGTGCAAAAGTGGTTTCCTGCACCAACAAAAGTCCGAAAAGTGGTTTTTCAACACTAACACAAGTGCGAAAAGTGGTTTTTCAACACTAACACAAGTGCGAAAAGTGGTTTTTCCACACTAATACAAGTGCAAAAGTGGTTTCCTGCACCAACACAAGTGCGAAAAGTGGTTTTTCAACACAAACACAAGTGCGAAAAGTGGTTTTTCAACACTAACACAAGTGCGAAAAGTGGTTTTTCAACACTATCACAAGTGCAAAAAGTTTTTTCCACACTAATACAAGTGCAAAAGTGGTTTCCTGCACCAACACAAGTGTGAAAAGTGGTTTTTCAACACTAACACAAGTGCGAAAAGTGGTTTTTCAACACTAACACAAGTGCGAAAAGTGGTTTTCCACACTGATACAAGTGCAAAAGTGGTTTCCTGCACCAACACAAGTGCAAAATGTGGTTTTTCAACACTAACACAAGTGCGAAAAGTGGTTTTTCATCACTATCACATGTGCAAAAAGTGTTTTTTTCCACACTAATACAAGTGCAAAAGTGGTTTCCTGCACCAACACAAGTGCGAAAAGTGGTTTTTCAACACTAACACAAGTGCGAAAAGTGGTTTTTCAACAATATCACAAGTGCAAAAAGTGTTTTTTCCACACTAATACAAGTGCAAAAGTGGTTTCCTGCACCAACACAAGTGCGAAAAGTGGTTTTTCAACACTAACAAAAGTGCGAAAAGTGGTTTTTCAACACTAACAAAAGTGCGAAAAGTGGTTTTTCAACACTAACACAAGTGCGAAAAGTGGTTTTTTCCAAAACTAACACAAGTGCGAAAAGTGTTTTTTCCACACTAATACAAGTGCAAAAGTGGTTTCCTGCACCAACACAAGTGCGAAAAGTGGTTTTTCAACACTAACACAAGTGCGAAAAGTGGTTTTTCAACACTAACACAAGTGCGAAAAGTGGTTTTTCAACACTAACACAAGTGCGATAAGTGGTTTTTCAACACTAACACAAGTGCGAAAAGTGGTTTTTCCACACTAATACAAGTGCAAAAGTGGTTTCCTGCACCAACACAAGTGCAAAAAGTGTTTTTCAACACTAACACAAGTGCGAAAAGTGGTTTTTCAACACTATCACAAGTGCAAAAAGTGTTTTTTCCACACTAATACAAGTGCAAAAGTCGTTTCCTGCACCAACACAAGTGCGAAAAGTGGTTTTTCAACACTAACACAAGTGCGAAAAGTGGTTTTTCAACACTAACACAAGCGCGAAAAGTGGGTTTTCAACACTAACACAAGTGCGAAAAGTGGTTTTTCAACACTATCACAAGTGCAAAAAGTGTTTTTTCCACACTAATACAAGTGCAAAAGTGGTTTCCTGCACCAACACAAGTGTGAAAAGTGGTTTTTCAAGACTAACACAAGTGGGAAAAGTGGTTTTTCAACACTAACACAAGTGCGAAAAGTGATTTTCCACACTAATACAAGTGCGAAAAGTGTTTTTTCCACACTAATACAAGTGCAAAAGTGGTTTCCTGCACCAACACAAGTGCGAAAAGTGGTTTTTCAACACTAACACAAGTGCGAAAAGTGGTTTTTCAACACTAACACAAGTGCGAAAAGTGGTTTTTCAACATTAACACAAGTGCGAAAAGTGTTTTTTCCACACTAATACAAGTGCAAAAGTGGTTTCCTGCACCAACACAAGTGCGAAAAGTGGTTTTTCAACACTAACAAAAGTGCAAAAAGTGGTTTTTCAACACTAACACAAGTGCAAAAAGTGGTTTTTCAAAACTAACACAAGTGCGAAAAGTGTTTTTTCCACACTAATACAAGTGCAAAAGTGGTTTCCTGCACCAACACAAGTGCGAAAAGTGGTTTTTCAACACTAACACAAGTGCGAAAAGTGGTTTTTCAACACTAACACAAGTGCGAAAAGTGGTTTTTCAACAATAACACAAGTGCGAAAAGTGGTTTGTCCACACTAATACAAGTGCAAAAGTGGTTTCCTGCACCAACACAAGTGCGAAAAGTGGTTTTTCAACACTAACACAAGTGCGAAAAGTGGTTTTTCAACACTAACACAAGTGCGAAAAGTGGTTTTTCAACACTAACACAAGTGCGAAAAGTGTTTTTTTCCACACTAATACAAGCGCAAACGTGGTTTCCTGCACCAACACAAGTGCGAAAAGTGGTTTTTCAACACTAACACAAGTGCGAAAAGTGGTTTTTCAACAATATCACAAGTGCAGAAAGTGTTTTTTCCACACTAATACAAGTGCAAAAGTGGTTTCCTGCACCAACACAAGTGTGAAAAGTGGTTTTCAACACTAACACAAGTGGGAAAAGTGGTTTTTCAACACTAACACAAGTGCGAAAAGTGATTTTCCACACTAATACAAGTGCGAAAAGTGTTTTTTCCAAACTAATACAAGTGCAAAAGTGGTTTCCTGCACCAACACAAGTGCGAAAAGTGGTTTTTCAACACTAACACAAGTGCGAAAAGTGGTTTTTCAACACTAACACAAGTGCGAAAAGTGGTTTTTCAACATTAACACAAGTGCGAAAAGTGTTTTTTTCCACACTAATACAAGTGCAAAAGTGGTTTCCTGCACCAACACAAGTGCGAAAAGTGGTTTTTCAACACTAACAAAAGTGCAAAAAGTGGTTTTTCAACACTAACACAAGTGCGAAAAGTGGTTTTTCAAAACTAACACAAGTGCGAAAAGTGTTTTTTTCCACACTAATACAAGTGCAAAAGTGGTTTCCTGCACCAACACAAGTGCGAAAAGTGGTTTTTCAACACTAACACAAGTGCGAAAAGTGGTTTTTCAACACTAACACAAGTGCGAAAAGTGGTTTTTCAACACTAACACAAGTGCGAAAAGTGGTTTTTCCACACTAATACAAGTGCAAAAGTGGTTTCCTGCACCAACACAAGTGCGAAAAGTGGTTTTTCAACACTAACACAAGTGCGAAAAGTGGTTTTTCAACACTAACACAAGTGCGAAAAGTGGTTTTTCAACACTAACACAAGTGCGAAAA
>NC_136269.1:97514213-97649938 GCF_964187855.1 Myxine glutinosa
CGGGCTAAAATGGCTTAATCAGGCTAAAATGGCTTAATCAGGCTAAAATGGCTTAATCGGGGTAAAATATCTTAATCAGGCTAAAATGGCTTAATCGGGCTAAAATGGCTTCATCAGGCTAAAATGGCTTAATCGGCCTAAAATGGCTTAATCGGGCTAAAATGACTTAATCAGGCTAAAATGGCTTAATCGGCCTAAAATGGCTTAATCGGGCTAAAATGGCTTAATCGGGCTAAAATGGCTTAATCGGGCTAAAATGGCTTAATCGGGCTAAAATGGCTTAATCGGGCTAAAATGGCTTAATCGGCCTAAAATGGCTTAATCGGCCTAAAATGGCTTAATCAGGCTAAAATGGCTTAATCAGGCTAAAATGGCTTAATCGGGGTAAATATCTTAATCAGGCTAAAATGGCTTAATCGGGCTAAAATGGCTTAATTGGACTAAAATGGCTTAATCAGGCTAAAATGGCTTAATCGGGCTAAAATGGCTTAATCGGGCTAAAATGGCTTAATCGGGCTAAAATGGCTTAATCGGGCTAAAATGGCTTAATCAGGCTAAAATGGCTTAATCGGGCTAAAATGGCTTAATCGGACTAAAATGGCTTAATCAGGCTAAAATGGCTTAATCGGGCTAAAATGGCTTAATCGGGCTAAAATGGCTTAATCGGGCTAAAATGGCTTAATCGGGCTAAAATGGCTTAATCGGGCTAAAATGGCTTAATCGGGCTAAAATGGCTTAATCGGGCTAAAATGGCTTAATCGGGCTAAAATGGCTTAATCGGGCTAAAATGGCTTAATCAGGCTAAAATGGCTTAATCAGGCTAAATGGCTTAATCGGGGTAAAATATCTTAATCAGGCTAAAATGGCTTAATCGGGCTAAAATGGCTTAATCGGGCTAAAATGGCTTAATCAGGCTAAAATGGCTTAATCGGGCTAAAACGGCTTAATCGGGCTAAAATGGCTTAATCGGGCTAAAATGGCTTAATTAGGCTAAAATGGCTTAATCGGGCTAAAATGGCTTAATCGGGCTAAAATGGCTTAATCGGGCTAAAATGGCTTAATCGGGCTAAAATGGCTTAATCGGGCTAAAATGGCTTAATTGGGCTAAAATGGCTTAATCGGGCTAAAATGGCTTAATCGGGGTAAAATATCTTAATCAGGCTAAAATGGCTTAATCGGGCTAAAATGGCTTCATCAGGCTAAAATGGCTTAATCGGCCTAAAATGGCTTAATCGGGCTAAAATGACTTAATCAGGCTAAAATGGCTTAATCGGCCTAAAATGGCTTAATCGGGCTAAAATGGCTTAATCGGGCTAAAATGGCTTAATCGGGCTAAAATGGCTTAATCGGGCTAAAATGGCTTAATCGGGCTAAAATGGCTTAATCGGGCTAAAATGGCTTAATCGGGCTAAAATGGCTTAATCGGGCTAAAATGGCTTAATCGGCCTAAAATGGCTTAATCGGGCTAAAATGGCTTAATCAGGCTAAAATGGCTTAATCAGGCTAAAATGGCTTAATCGGGGTAAATATCTTAATCAGGCTAAAATGGCTTAATCGGGCTAAAATGGCTTAATTGGACTAAAATGGCTTAATCAGGCTAAAATGGCTTAATCGGGCTAAAATGGCTTAATCGGGCTAAAATGGCTTAATCGGGCTAAAATGGCTTAATCGGGCTAAAATATCTTAATCAGGCTAAAATGGCTTAATCGGGCTAAAATGGCTTAATCGGACTAAAATGGCTTAATCAGGCTAAAATGGCTTAATCGGGCTAAAATGGCTTAATCGGGCTAAAATGGCTTAATCTGGCTAAAATGGCTTAATCGGGCTAAAATGGCTTAATCGGGCTAAAATGGCTTAATCGGGCTAAAATGGCTTAATCGGGCTAAAATGGCTTAATCGGGCTAAAATGGCTTAATCGGGCTAAAATGGCTTAATCAGGCTAAAATGGCTTAATCAGGCTAAAATGGCTTAATCGGGGTAAAATATCTTAATCAGGCTAAAATGGCTTAATCGGGCTAAAATGGCTTAATCGGGCTAAAATGGCTTAATCAGGCTAAAATGGCTTAATCGGGCTAAAACGGCTTAATCGGGCTAAAATGGCTTAATCGGGCTAAAATGGCTTAATCAGGCTAAAATGGCTTAATCGGACTAAAATGGCTTAATCGGGCTAAAATGGCTTAATCGGGCTAAAATGGCTTAATCGGGCTAAAATGGCTTAATCGGGCTAAAATGGCTTAATTGGGCTAAAATGGCTTAATCGGGCTAAAATGGCTTAATCGGGCTAAAATGGCTTAATCGGGCTAAAATGGCTTAATCAGGCTAAAATGGCTTAATCGGGCTAAAATGGCTTAATCGGCCTAAAATGGCTTAATCGGCCTAAAATTGCTTAATCGGGCTAAAATGGCTTAATCAGGCTAAAATGGCTTAATCGGGCTAAAATGGCTTAATCGGGCTAAAATGGCTTAATCGGGCTAAAATGGCTTAATCGAGCTAAAATGGCTTAATCGGGCTAAAATGGCTTAATCGGGCTAAAATGGCTTAATCGGGCTAAAATGGCTTAATCGGGCTAAAATGGCTTAATCGGGCTAAAATGGCTTAATCGGGCTAAAATGGCTTAATCGGGCTAAAATGGCTTAATCAGGCTAAAATGGCTTAATCGGCCTAAAATGGCTTAATCGGCCTAAAATGGCTTAATCGGGCTAAAATGGCTTAATCGGGCTAAAATGGCTTAATCGGGCTAAAATGGCTTAATCGGGCTAAAATGGCTTAATCGGCCTAAAATGGCTTAATCGGGCTAAAATGGCTTAATCGGGCTAAAATGGCTTCATCGGGCTAAAATGGCTTAATCGGGCTAAAATGGCTTAATCGGGCTAAAATGGCTTAATCGGCCTAAAATGGCTTAATCGGGCTAAAATGGCTTAATCGGGCTAAAATGGCTTAATCGGGCTAAAATGGCTTAATCGGGCTAAAATGGCTTAATCGGGCTAAAATGGCTTAATCGGGCTAAAATGGCTTAATCGGCCTAAAATGGCTTAATCGGCCTAAAATGGCTTAATCGGGCTAAAATGGCTTAATCAGGCTAAAATGGCTTAATCAGGCTAAAATGGCTTAATCGGGCTAAAATGGCTTAATCGGGCTAAAATGGCTTAATCGGGCTAAAATGGCTTAATCGGGCTAAAATGGCTTAATCGGGCGAAAATGTCTTAATCGGGCTAAAATGGCTTAATCGGGCTAAAATGGCTTAATCGGGCTAAAATGGCTTAATCGGGCTAAAATGGCTTAATCGGCCTAAAATGGCTTAATCGGGCTAAAATGGCTTAATCAGGCTAAAATGGCTTAATCAGGCTAAAATGGCTTAATCGGGGTAAAATGTCTTAATCAGGCTAAAATGGCTTAATCGGGCTAAAATGGCTTAATCGGGCTAAAATGGCTTAATCAGGCTAAAATGGCTTAATCGGGCTAAAATGGCTTAATCGGGCTAAAATGGCTTAATCGGGCTCAAATGGCTTAATCGGGCTAAAATGGCTTAATCGGGCTAAAATGGCTTAATCGGGCTAAAATGGCTTAATCGGGCTAAAATGGCTTAATCGGGCTAAAATGGCTTAATCGGGCTAAAATGGCTTAATCGGGCTAAAATGGCTTAATCGGGATAAAATGGCTTAATCGGGCTAAAATGGCTTAATCGGGCTAAAATGGCTTAATCGGGCTAAAATGGCTTAATCGGCCTAAAATGGCTTAATCGGCCTAAAATTGCTTAATCGGGCTAAAATGGCTTAATCGGGCTAAAATGGCTTAATCGGGCTAAAATGGCTTAATCGGGCTAAAATGGCTTAATCGGGCTAAAATGGCTTAATCGAGCTAAAATGGCTTAATCGGGCTAAAATGGCTTAATCGAGCTAAAATGGCTTAATCGGGCTAAAATGGCTTAATCGGGCTAAAATGGCTTAATCGGGCTAAAATGGCTTAATCGGGCTAAAATGGCTTAATCGGGCTAAAATGGCTTAATCGGGCTAAAATGGCTTAATCGGGGTAAAATGGCTTCATCAGGCTAAAATGGCTTATATGGCTTAATGGCTTAATCAGGATGGCAAGGTAGTCACTACATTGTTCGGCTGCCTCGCATAACTGGTCAGTTGGGGTATTCCTCCATCCAATCATGACTAATTGGATGCGCCTCTTTATTGCGGGTTTCATTCCTTCCACCATGAAGTTGTTTACTACCGTGTGGGGGAGATCCTGTGCCCGTGCATGGGCCAATCCTCCCCACTTTAACACTGCTCTTTCCACTCATTCTCTCCAGTCCACCACTGCTTCACCTTGTTTCTGTTTTGAGGCGTATATTTTGTTCCAATCGGGCCCCGCGGCTGGCATTAAGGCGATGTTTACTCCAACCAGCAGTTGTTCGACAGTAGCGGCCCACTCGTCAGGTGTTTGGGGCAGATTTGGTGCCGCATTTGGCCAATGTCCGTGTGCTTTCGCATGTTCCCATACCCGCGTGGGCAATATAGCTTTTCCCATATGACAGATGTCCCGCCAATCTGATTGTGAATTTTGTATCCATATAGATCAACCACGTCAAGTGCCCGAATTTATGCGAATACACAACAACAACAACAACAACAACAACATGGCCTTTAAAATGCATGTTGTTGTTGTTGTTGTGTATTCGCATAAATTCGGGCACTTGACGTGGTTGATCTATCAGCAAGGTTTTTACCCGTACTTGCATAGCCGTCACATCCAATTCTCTCCATGGTACCCTAATCTGAATGGGTTGTTCCTGTCCTGCAGCTCCCCTTACGGCTATGGCTTTGAGAGGGAACATCCCGGTCATAGTCTGTGGGGTCTCATTCCGAGTAGGCCCTACCAGCAAGGGGTATAGTCCTCCTGGTCCTATCGGCGGTGGGAACCCTGGAGTGTCCATCCCATTGTCTACTCCGTTAGCCCCTTGTCCTCTGAACAGGTTACCCGGGCTAAGGTAGTCCTGGGGAACGGCTGGTCTGATCCTCGGGAGGTCTAGCCCCTGAGGTAACAGGGGCGGGGGTAGGGAGGGTGGTGCCTGAGGCCCGGGGACAGGGCTCAGGTCTTGGGAGGGTAGGGGTCTGGTAACTACCTCCCCTACCACAGGGTCTTGGTCCAGATCCAGAACCAGCGGCATCAGTCGCTGGTTCGCTTGCTTAACTATTTCCTTAATTGTTTTATCCTGTACTTTATCTGCTTGCTTCCTCTCTCCCTGTAGCTTTAATACTTCTCCTGCCAGGCTAGCCTGTTTTGATGCAGCCTGTCGCTTCATCGCTTCCTCCTTCCACCACCCGTACACTTTCCAATAATCGGGTGGGAAGTGTTTCTTCTCCTTCTCTAGCTTGACTGGAGCTCCATACAGCGCTTCTAATCTTCCTAGCGCGAATGATCCCTCCTCTGGCCATGATTCACTCAAATCCTTGGTGAGCTCAGCCCATGCCTTCCCTGGTCTTACAGCGGCATAATGATGTTTGTTAAACATGAAAAATGCTGGGGTATTTCTGAGGGGCTCCCCCTCCTTTCCAGACTTGTTCCCCATCTTATTGCTCTGGGCTTTCCCTCCTGGGAAGTTCTTGGCGTTGCCCTGCGGCAGCCTAGCCTCACTTCCCCCCTCTCCTTCGCTAACCATAACGTTACCCCGTAACGTTACCCTTGGTAGATCAATAAACAGCTCGTTACGCCGAGGCCAAACGGCCTGTACTTACAATTTATTCGTGATACAAGCACAAGTGATGAGGGGGAACGGACGAAACCTGGGCGAGAGAGAGAGCGGAGCTCAATTTGGAACAACCCCTCAACATAAAGAGCTCACCTTTTTAAACAAATCAAGTGCTGGCCAGCCTCTCCTCTCCAGTCTCGCAGGGTCCGTTCCTCCAACCTCGCTCTGAGCTGTATCCCACTTCTGACACCAGGATGTCGGGAATTGAACCAGGATTCACAACTAGAGTTCAAGGAATAACAAGCGTTTATTAAAAACCATTACACAGCTGCGGGGAATGCTAGGAATATACAATTCAATGAACAGCATAAACCCAAGACACTCCGAAGTAGCTCAGCAAAAGGTGTTCCTTATATATGTGCAGAGTTTGACAAAGATCTCCGCTAGCTTTGCAAACTCAGCACTGTGAAACAAAGAGAGGGAGAGTGGACTAACAGCCCCCACCCTCGTCCTATCCTGAGGAATGCTGAGCTCAAGGGAAAACCGTGGGAGAAGGGTATTAAATGTTCCCTTAACTCCTTATCATCTTTAACAGATGTTAACCAGACCTTGAGTTTGGACAAGGGTAAGAGTTGCAAAAGACCTTTCCTTTTAGGGAGGCTTTCACAGCAAGCAGTTTGTGAAAGTGTAATCAGCAGCATTTTTCAAACATGAAGCAAGTGAGTTTGGCTGGAAAGCACATTTGAAACCAAAAGGAACATAGGAAGCTTAATTCTATATTTTCTTTTTTAAAGCAAACACTAATTAAATGCAAACATTAATTAGATAAGTCAAAAGTCATAATTAAAAGCATGTTTCCGACATACACATATACACACACACACACACACACACACACACACACACACACACAATGTACACCTACACACATGCACACACATATACACATACACGCACACATATATACACATACAGACACACACATATATATATTGTTGCGGACGCGGTTAAGATGTTATTTTGACCGAGCGGTTGGTATGACCGCGACCGAACAGTTATTCCCCGACTAGAACCCGATTCCACGCAAATTTTGGCCGTATCGCACCGCAGCTGCCCAATCTGGAAAACTCTAAAACGACCGAATGCAAAGAGGAAAAGGAATAAGACGAGAAGACGGACAGAAGAGTAATTGGATTTATTATTTACACATATAAGTAGGAAGCAAGCAGTCACGTTTATTTACAGGGACATGAGACGCAGGTGACACAGTGCAATCTTTAGCTTATACAGACTTATTGTTACTACCCAGGACAGCACGAACAAAACAAACTCACGTACGCAAATGGATGGAAATTGCAGGCAGGAATTGACAGGAGGTGGGTGGCTGGAGGAAGGCCCGGAGCTGGCTGGAGTTTGATCCCGCACGGGACGTCGGGCTGGACCTCGATGGCCGCCGATGCCACTGATCCTGTCGTGTGCGTGGGGTAGCGGGTCGGAGCTGCTTGGTGGAGCCAAGCCAATGCTGCTGGTGGGGGGTCTGGCGTGACGGGTTCTCTCGCATGACGGGTTCTCTCTCTTACTAACTCCAGGACTCTTTCTCTCTTGCTTAGTCCAACTCTTCCTCACCACCGCCAACTCAACGCAACCCCTCCACTCTCCGCAAACACTGACCACCACTGACGACCAACCCAGCTCTGACCAAAAAAACCACACACTCCGCTCTTGTCGTAGCTCATCCCGTCAAAGCTCATCTGCCTTGGACACGCCCTGCCTGTGGGTTATATAGGCCCCGCCCCTCAACCTTCGCGAACCTCCTCGATGTTTCTCTCCACACCCTCTCCAAGTCCAACCCCTTGTTCGTGGTTGGTTGAGTGGGGCTGACTCACTCCTCCCCTCTATGACGAGGTGGGGACCCGCCTTTCTTCCCCAACCCTGCCTCGTGGTCAATGGCGGATGAAGGGAAAACCGCCCAACATGCAGTTGGCAATGCGAATTGCAATTGACGAAAAGGGGGGAATGGAAGTGTTGGGAGTGGGAATGAAGGGAATCTATCTCTTTCACTGGTGCAATGGAGTATTTCAATTAATGGGAGACACAGCCTTACCCTAAAACACATAATAAGATATAACTATTGAACAGGGGTATTCTATGATTGGCTGTGGTGTGGATGCTTTATGGACTAATTATGGGATGCCCTTTGACCTTTACACAGCTCCGGAGGCAGGAGGCGCAGAATAAACAATAATAATAATTCACACAATCAAAAAAATATACAGTCCTCATATCCGCAACACTGCACCCTCCTCCTCTTAGGCACGTCCCGGGCCTACAACTTTTATTTAGTGTGACACGTAGGTGTAGTTCCCTCTACTTTTAACCTGACCCTGAGTGCGACAGTTTTAAAACATAAATAAATGTGTCCCGCTGCTCCATTGCACCCTGCCTAACAGACTTACGCCCACAGTTAACCGAATTGCGGAATGGTCTTCAAACTACACACTGACGGTGGGGAGCATTATTTACAATGACGCTATTTTTATTTACAAAACTAACCCAGGACCTGTAATTGTTCTTTCTGGGGGGAGACAGTCTGCTCTGCATCGACGCACCATGAAAGCACCCAAAAACGCACCAATACACCCCCAAGCACCAATCGGTGCAGTCACCACAGTTCATCAGTGTTCAATAATAAAAATAACCAAACAACCCCTAACCCTGCAGGTGATCTCTTGCTCTTCAGCTCCCTCTGCTGGTTATTATTATTGTCTTCCAGTTGTTGTCATTTTCTCTCATTTTCTTACTGGCGGCCTATTTGCAATAAAGTGTGCCCAACATGTCCTTTTTATTTTCTTTATTTATGGCCCACAGGGCCGACTACGTGTGGTTCACCTGTGGGGCATCGGTGCCCTGTGGCCAAGGTCCGCCAGCAAGATTTCGGGCCCTCATGGCCGGTTCCAGCAGAGGGGCCATGCCCCAACCCATGGGGTCCATAAGTAGTGCTCGGCCACAGACATGTGGTCCATAATGTGGTGCATCGATGCAGACAGCTGGTTCTGAGAGTGCCGGGCGCACAATGGCCGACTCACGCACGCTCCCCTTGGCGCCCAATGGCGCACAGGTCATGTGGTGGGAGACAAAAAGGGGGAACAAGACAGATGAGCGAGGGGTAAGGTCTCAAGGGTACACATCCATAAGGGCAATGCAAGGTGAAGTGCGTACGGAGAGCGAAGTGAGAAAAGCTCGTCCCTACCGTACGTCACCCCCCTTGTCACCTACCCTACCCTTGCCCTTACCCCATATTTACAAAAATCGACATCTTTACAAATTCGTCACTACTGTCACGTCTTCCCCATTTTTCTTAAAGGTGGGCGCGATTCGGAAAATTTTAAGTCCGCTTACCGCTTATCCGCTCCGCCAGCCCGTGTAGTCCGATTCGCTTATCCGCTTCAGCGGCCGAAAATCTTAGTCCGCTTACCGCTTATCCGCTTATCCGCTTCGATTCGATTTTTTTTAAAGCGCTTCGACGTTTTTAAAGCGATTTTTGACGTTTCTAAAGGGAATTTAATGCTTCTTAAGCCCAAATAGCCATTTCTAACTACTACAAAGACAAACAAAGCTTTTAAGATCAAAAATATACATTTTTATTTAAATAAAATTTATTCAAAATTTATTGAAATAAAGTTTTCCACTCGACTCTACTCTATGCTACAGTTAATTTAAATATAATTTTAATATATGCAAGTTACATTAAAGAAAAATCAATTTGCTCGTCCTTTCTTTGACAAGAGAGTCTACTAGTCAACAGACTAGCAGTCTGTTGACTAGTCCTCGTCTTCCTCCTCCACCTCGTGGGCCTTCTTGAGGATTTGGAGGTTGCCCTTCATGAAGACGAGGGCCTCGAAGTTCGGTGCAGCCAGGGCCGACCTCTTAGGCCTGAGGATGTCCGACCCGTAGCTGAACACGCGCTCGACAGAGGCAGAGCTCGGGAGCGGCGTGTTCTGCCTGAGAAATAGAGTTACCCAAGCATCACGGAACTCGAGCGGGAAGAGATTGGGCGAGAGCCGAGTTGTTAGGGTTTCACTTATTATTCACTTAAATAAATATTCACAATTCTAGAGTAACGGCTCAGGCTAACAGCTGATTTGGCGAATCGCGATGCGCTTTAATTTTTCGGTAGTCCGCTTACGCTTATCCGCTTCGGTTTCCGGGGGTTGTTCCGATTCGCTTATCCGCTTCGAAAACGTTAGTCCGCTGCAGCGGATAAGCGGATAAGCGGACTTTCGAAGCGGACCGCCCACCTTTGATTTTTCTCCTATACCAAATTCGTTACCACAATCCCTCGAACCAAAATTTGCTATCACCAATTCATCATCAATCCTCATAAGGAGGGAGAGATGGAACAACAAAGCACAATGTCACACCCACGTCATGATGCGTTTCACAATCCAAAACATCTGCACAATAAAAATAATCAAAACATGGCATGGTGTGGAGTACCTGTCACCTCAGATGAGTGGATGCAGATGGTGCGAGGAGACTCCAATCCTAACTATCCTCTAAATGACATTAACACACTTTACACTACCCGGGGTCTCTCCCTGCCAATCCATTGGCCAACTTACACTATGGGTTCTAAAAACCAATTCCCATTGACCAAACTGTGGTGCTTCTCAATTTGGGGTCTCACTCCCCCGATTCATCTCCCGGTGCCCTCGCACAATTTCTGGGCTGCGACTTGTAGCTCTCCCAGCAGGTCTACCCACCTGCACACCTCCACCACTGCAGTTGCCACCCGAGCTTACCTAGCTCCTCACCCTAACCTATCTAGCTGGGGAAGGCCCCTCCTGGCTCTGTCACCCCACTCGGTGCCCTCTGGCACTGGGCTACCCGGGTCCGTCCTCCGGATCCTCGGGCCCCATCCACAACAACTCTACCGGCTCCCAGAGCCCACCTGCGGCCTCACCTGGCCAACATCCTCACAGTGGTGGAGTGCCCAAATACACACACTAACAGGCTACACGCCCAGCCATTTCCACAACACTAATGCACCCATCCAAACATCATTCTTCCAACCGCACCACAGATGCCAATATCCAACCACAATTTACCTGTACCCTCTACCTAACACTTACACTACCCGCCCCGGGTATCCGTGATGGGGGTCCACTCTTCCCCCATTCACACCTCCGCACCATCCACTCCACTCCACAATTTCCACCATACTCACTCCACGACCATCCATTCCAATACTCCATACCATTTATTCCACACAACCATTCTCCATACCTGTTGTTGCACACCTGTGCACTCACACCTGGTGCCACCTGCACCCTCCTTTCTTCCTGGACCATTTGGTCAACACAACACGCAATTACCACTACTCCCTCATACACTGCTCCATACACCTGTTCAGTTGCACACCTGTGCAATCACACCTGTTCAATCACACCTGTTCAATCCTCAAACACACGGCATCATCTCATCTAACTACTCCCCTCTGAAACTTGCGCTTCCCAGTCACCCCTTTAAACTATTGCGCTCCCACGTCATTATAATCCACTCTAACCTACCTGCGTCCCCACTTCAGGTATCCTTGTCACTAACTAATCTTAACGTTACCTAATGTCATCTTCGCTAGATCCCTACACACAATATCCTAACCCACCCGGGCTAGTTTTCACTGCCATACACCCCATAATCTAGTGCTCCTTTGCCCCCCCCGTCTGTGAGGGATGACAGAGTTGCCATCCCACCACATCGGGGAGGTCCTACTATCAATTTGGCACACCAAATTTCAGCCAATCAAAAATTTTGCCAATCATCTGCCAATCACCGTACCAATCATCAAATTTTGCCTTTTTCTAATTTTGGGTCCAAAACACTAACCTCGTCACTCGTCTACTTCTTAGATCCTCTCGGTGCGCCAATTCCCTTCTAAAGCTCGGCTTCGTACAGCCGAGCAATGAATGCGGGTTGTTTTGTGCCAGCGGCTGGATACGTCCCGCATTCGGGGCAGGGACGGGGGCTTACCCGGGCCGAGATCCCACGCACCACCTCGGCGTGGAGCCATCCAATGTCCCGACCTCGACCTGCTGGCACGTCTCAACAAAAAGTGGTCGCCATGACGACCCTTCCTATCGAGCTGCCCGCTCCGCCTAGTTGAGCACGGACGCGGCCGTTCCAAGCGAGGCCCAGCGTGGATCGCGTACGGCGGTCCTTTCGAACCCGCCGTGGCTCGGATCCCCGCTGGTTCTCGCGGCACGCGAAGCCCGGCACGCACCGAGGGCCCGATTCGGCTAAAAGTCGCTCTAACCGCTAACCCGGTTACCGTCGATGCCTCACCTGCATGCTTACACGCATACGCTACCCCTTTCTTGCTCATACCTCCAGCTGTTCCCATGCTCCTCGTACCTTTCCTTACACACCTCGGTACACTCATTCCGCTCACAGACTTGGTCACACACCTGACCACCGAACACCTTGGCACACATTCGTCGCTCGCACACCTCACCAACACACCTCTTCGCGCCCCCTCCTCGGTCACCTCCTCTGTGACAATCACAGGTGTGCTCTCACTCGCACACCCAACCACGTGCCTCACGACCAACTCAAGTGTGCATTCCCACACACGCTCTACCATTCCAGGTGTGCATCCTTCCATTCCAGGTGTACATCCTCGCTCACCTGTCACAACCAACTCACGCTCCGTGTCACTCTCACTACTTTCACCTCCACTCTCGGTCGCGCACTCACCCTTACTCTCGACAGCGCACTTTCCTCATGCACCTGTCCGTTACACACCTTTCTCGCGCACGCTCTTGCGCACACTCTCCCGTTACACCCTCTGTAACACTCACCACAGGCGTGCATTCCCCCTTACTCTTGACAGCGCACTTTTTCCCCATGCACCTGTCCGTTACACACCTTTCTCGCGCATCCTCTTGCGCACACTCTTTCGTTACTTCCTCCGTAACACTTACCACACCGCGCTTCCATGTACCCCCTCGCACACGCGCTACGACCGACTCACTCTCGACAGCACACTCACTGGTCGGCGCGCTCCTTTTTCCTCACACACCCCGTGGTCGGACATTCTCGCACACCTCTTTTTTCGCACACCTGACCTGTCACACACTTCACCAACGGCTTCTCACGAACACCCGGATCCATAGCAACCCCCAAGCCGACTGAAGCTTTCCTCACATCATATACATTGCCGAATATTTCGCCACTCACCTTGGCACCTCGTCTCCGCACCTCTTTTGCCACCTGCAAACTCTTTATTTGGTTAGTGAGCAGCACATCATGAGTTGAGCACCGACCTTGTACATATTCCATCACCTCCTTCTGTATTTCTCTCTTAGTTTCTGTCCGTCACTTCTTAATTTCACTCACCTCTTCTTCCACTTCCTCTAATTTTTGCTTCACCTCTTTTATTTCCCGGTGCGTCTCCTCAAGTTCGTCCTCTAAGGCTACCGTGACCGTCTCTATGTGCATCCTCACCTGCCGGTCCTTCGTCTCCATTACCTCTGTCACCTCGTCCAACCTCATTGTCAGTCCCTCACGTACCATCTGACATTGCCTCTGTGTCGCTATCAAGTCATTTTTAATTTCTTTTTGTGTCGCCTTTAACCCTCCTAGTACCGCAGTGTTCTTTTGTACCTGCTCCACTAACTCCGTCTGTGGCTCCGTCAGCTGTTCCACCTCCTCCGTCAGATCTTCTATTCCCCCTTGTAACTTTGCCGTATTATTCCTCACCTCTTTCTCGATACGCTTTTCGCCTCGCTTTACCTCCTCGCGTACCCCCGAGACCTCCTCACTTACACCTCGTCGTATCTCCTCTTTCATCTCCTCCCTCTCTTTTATAGATGCCACCCTCATCTGTCCCAATTAATCCCTCTGAGCATCCAGTTTACTTTCTAACCCGATTTTCACCTCCTCTATCTGGTTCCCCATCTGTTCGATTTCCCGGGCGGATTGCTCCCCTATTTCCCGCAATTTGTCTTCCATCCTATTTTCTAACCCCATTAACCCATTTTTCACCCCCTCTAACTGATTCTCCTGGGCAGCCATTCTATTTTCCACCCCCGTTAACCCATTCTTTACCTCTTTTATCCCGTTGTCTAACCCCTCAAATTTAGCTTCTAGCCGTTCCCCCATTTCTCCCATTTTGCCCCCCATTTCTCCCATTTTGCCCCCCATTTCTCCTATTTTGCCCCCCATTTCTCCCATTTGCCCCCCCATTTCGCCCCCCATTACCCCCAATTGCTCACTCTGAGCCCTCATTTGCTCACTCTGAGCATCCATCCGGTTCCCCATTTGTCCCATTCGCTCACCCTGAGCATCCATTTTTGCTTCTAGCCCCATATTTGCCATTAGTATGGCTGCATTAATCTGTGCCATGAGGTCCCGCACATCAATTCCCGCTATTTGCGCAGCGGGCGCGGCTACCCCGCGCTCGTGCGAGCTGCCACTTTGTGCGTCTGATACCACGTGCGCGAGGGCGCCATTTTGTGCGTCTGATACTCCCTCAACCGCCTCCTCATTGCTCCCCTCCATTTGATCCTGGGTTACTCCTAACCCCTCCTCTAGCTCACCCACCGGCATCCGATCGCCTTGACCAGCCATGGCGCGATTTCAAAATTCGGGTTTTCCTTTACAACAACACAAATTTCCAGCACTTTGTAATTTTGAGCGCGTTAAGCGCGCTTCGGGCCTCGTATCCCACTCCTCGCCACCAATTGTTGCGGACGCGGTTAAGATGTTATTTTGACCGAGCGGTTGATATGACCGCGACCGAACAGTTATTCCCCGACTAGAACCCGATTCCACCCAAACTTTGGCCGTATCGCACCACAGCTGCCCAATCTGGAAAACTCTAAAACGACCGAATGCAAAGAGGAAAAGGAATAAGACGAGAAGACGGACAGAAGAGTAATTGGATTTATTATTTACACATATAAGTAGGAAGCAAGCAGTCACGTTTATTTACAGGGACATGAGACGCAGGTGACACAGTGCAATCTTTAGCTTATACAGACTTATTGTTACTACCCAGGACAGCATGAACAAAACAAACTCACGTACGCAAATGGATGGAAATTGCAGGCAGGAATTGACAGGAGGTGGGTGGCTGGAGGAAGGCCCGGAGCTGGCTGGAGTTTGATCCCGCACGGGACGTCGGGCTGGACCTCGACGGCCGCCGATGCCACTGATCCTGTCGTGTGCGCGGGGTAGCGGGTCGGAGCTGCTTGGTGGAGCCAAGCCAACGCTGCTGGTGGGGGGTCTGGCGTGATGGGTTCTCTCGCGTGACGGGTTCTCTCTCTTACTAACTCCAGGACTCTTTCTCTCTTGCTTAGTCCAACTCTTCCTCACCACCGACAACTCAACGCAACCCCTCCACTCTCCGCAAACACTGACCACCACTGACGACCAACCCAGCTCTGACCAAAAAAACCACACACTCCGCTCTTGTCGTAGCTCATCCCGTCAAAGCTCATCTGCCTTGGACACGCCCTGCCTGCGGGTTATATAGGCCCCGCCCCTCAACCTTCGCGAACCTCCTCGATGTTTCTCTCCACACCCTCTCCAAGTCCAACCCCTTGTTCGTGGTTGGTTGAGTGGGGCTGACTCACTGCTCCCCTCTATGACGAGGTGGGGACCCGCCTTTCTTCCCCAACCCTGCCTCGTGTTCAATGGCGGATGAAGGGAAAACCGCCCAACATGCAGTTGGCAATGCGAATTGCAATTGACGAAAAGGGGGGAATGGAAGTGTTGGGAGTGGGAATGAAGGGAATCTATCTCTTTCACTGGTGCAATGGAGTATTTCAATTAATGGGAGACACAGCCTTACCCTAAAACACATAATAAGATATAACTATTGAACAGGGGTATTCTATGATTGGCTGTGGTGTGGATGCTTTATGGACTAATTATGGGATGCCCTTTGACCTTTACACAGCTCCGGAGGCAGGAGGCGCAGAATAAACAATAATAATAATTCACACAATCAAAAAAATATACAGTCCTCATATCCGCAACAATATATACACATACACACACACACACACACACACACACACACACACACACACACACACACACACATATATATATATATATATATATATATATATATATATATATATTGTTACTGATCACGGTTTAGATGGTATGATGGGCCGAGCGGATGGTCCAACCGCGACCGAACAGTTACTCCCCGATTAGAACCCGATTCCACCCGACGTTGACCAGATCGCACCGCGGCTGCTCAATGAGGGAAAAGACTAAAACGACGAATGCAAAGAGGAAAACGAAGGCAAAGAAAGGTTTGGAAATGCTACTGAATTTATTGACTATTTACACACATAAGCAAAAAGAAAGCAGTCACGTTTATTTACAAGCACATAAGACGCAGGTGACACAGTGAAAATACTAGCTTATACAGACTTAATTAACCCAGGACAGAACAAACAGAACAAACTCACGTACACAAGAAGGATGGAATGGCAGGAGGTGGATGGCTGGAGGGAGAGGAAGGTCCAAGGGGGTCCTGCAGCACAACCGGCGCGTTTAGCAGCCGCCGTTCCTTCACGGCCCTGCTCCAAACCGCCGTTCAGGCCCCAAGCTGCTGTTATGGCTGCTGTGGACGTCGCGTGCTTTGCCAGGCCTTGTCCAACTCGTCTGGTCCAACCCCTCAACTCTTTCTTGGTACACTCACTTTTTACCACCGACTCCTCACCGCAACCAACGCCACCAACTGACCACCGACTCCACTGACTGACTCCTCACGACTCTCCACTCACGACTCACTTGCGCGCGTGCCTTTATAGCGCCTCTAGCGATCAAGCCGCCGGCCTTCAGGACACGCCCATCGGTGTGCTCTCCTCGGCCCTGGTTGGTCATGCGACCCTCTGGCTCCGCCCTTGATGACGACGGGCAGGCACGCCTTTCTTCTCCGACCCGAGCGCTTGTTCAATGGTGGTTTTGGAGGGGAGGTAATTGGCAATCGAGGCTCGGCAATGACGAAAGGGGATGTGAAGGAAATGGGGATTTTGGGGATGGGAATGAAAGGGGATCTATTCTCTTTCACTGGTGCAATGGAGTACTTCAATTAATGGGAGACACAGCCTTACCCTAAAACACAGAATAAGAGATAACTATCAAACAGGGGTGTTCTATTACTTGGCTGACGTGTATGCTTGTGGACTAATTATGGGATGCCCTTTCACCTTTACACAGCTCCGGAGGCAGGGGGGCGCAGAATAAACAATAATCATCACCAATTTACCACAATACAACACAATCAAAAAAAATACAGGCCTCATATCCGCAACACTGCACCCTCCTCCTCTTAGGCACGTCCCGGGCCTACAACTTTTATTTAGTGTGACACGTAGGTGTAGTTCCCTCTACTTTTAACCTGACCCTGAGTGCGACAGTTTTAAAACATAAATAAATGTGTCCCACTGCTCCATTGCACCCTGCCTAACAGACTTACGCCCACAGTTAACCGAATTGCGGAATGGTCTTCAAACTATACACTGACGGTGGGAAGCATTATTTACAATGGCGCTATTTTTATTTACAAAACTAACCCAGGACCTGTGATTGTTCTTTCTGGGGGGGAGACAGTCTGCTCTGCATCGACGCACCATGAAAGCACCCAAAAACGCACCAATACACACCCAAGCACCAATCGGTGCAGTCACCATTGTTCATCAGTGTTCAATCATAAAAAATAAATCAACAACCCCTAACCCTGCAGGTGATCTCTTGCTCTTCGGCTCCCTCTGCTGGTTATTATTATTTGGTCTTCCAGATGTTGTCATTCTTTTGCTTTGCTTACTGGCGGCCGATTTGTATTAAAACTTGCAACCAATGTGTCCATTTTTATTTATTTTATTTATGGCCCACAGGGCCGACTAGTGTGGTTCACCTGTGGGGCATCGGTGCCCTGTGGCCAAGGTCCGCCAGCAAGATTTCGGGCCCTCAGGGCCGGTTCCAGCAGAGGGGCCATGCCCCAACCCATGGGGTCCATAAGTGGTGCTCGGCCACAGACCTGTGGTCCATAATGTGATGCATCGATGCAGACAGCTGGTTCTGGGAATTTCGGGCGCACAATGGCCGACCCACGCACGCTCCCCCCGGCGCCCAATGGCGCACAGGTCATGTGGGAGACAAAAGGGGAAAGACAAATGAGCGAGGGGTAAGGTCACAAGGGTACACATCAATGAGGCAATGCAAGGCGAAATGCGTACGGAGGGCGAAGTGAGAAAGCTCGTCCCTACCGTACGTCACCCCCCTGTCACCTACACTACCCTTGCCCTTACCCCATATTTACAAAATATACCCATTTACAAATTCGTCACTACTGTCACGTCTTCCCCATATTGCCCCTATACCAAATTCGTCTCCACAATCCCTCTACTTCAAAATTTGCCATCACCAAATTCATCATCAATCCTCATAAGGAGGCAGAGATGGAACATCAAAGCACAATGTCACACCCACGTCATGATGCGTCTCACAATCCAAACATCTGCACAGTAAAATAACAAAACATGGCATGGTGTGGAGTACCTGTCAACTCAAAAAAAAAAAAAAAAAAAAAACATTTCCTTCTCTGTTCTCATTCGTTTATTCATTCTTATTCGTTCGTTCGTTCTTCGACCACGTGTTTCTCCCCCATTTCCCCAGATAGTTTTCACTCATTAACCTTCAATGTTTACACTTTCCCCTCAAGTTATGTATTCCGTCATATTTTATAACACCTTTTTCTTCTTCTTCTTTAAAAGGCTGCTTTCGACTTGCTCACCAAATCAATTCATCCCAAAAAAAAATATCCATCTCCTATAGTGCCTTTGTTCTACATTCCCTAAACTCTCCTGCACTCCATCCTCCATCCAGCGTCCTTAAACGTATTTTTAACTCGAAGGTCACAAGAAACTCATTTTGCAATAAATGTTCGTTTCCCATAAATCGTACACTTTCAAAAATCCAATCTCACCCCTCCCCTCCAAATCTTCCCCATAACCCCTCCCCTCCAAATCTTACCCATCACCCCTCCCCTCCAAATCTTCCCCATCACCCATCCCTTTCAAATCTCCCCCCTTGCCCCCTCCCTCCTAAACTACTCCCTCACCCCTCCCCGCCAAGACGCCCCCTCGCCCCTCCCCTCCTAGACTCCTGCCTCACCCCTCCCCTCCAAATCTCCCCCATATCCCATCCCTTTCAAATCCCTCCCCTTGTCCCTTCCCTCCCAAACTCCCCCCTCACCCCTCCCCTTCAAATCTCCCCACCCTCATTGCTTCTCAATTTCCCCCCGCTCACTCCCCCTCCTCAAAGCGTCCTCCCCGCTTCTTCCCCCTTCAAACTCTCACCTCCATCTCCCCCAACCTTCTGCCTCGCTCTTCCCCCTCCTCAAATAACACCTCATTGTGGCTCACCCAATCACCATCAAACCTTTTGTCCGCCCCATCCTTCCCTTTCTCCGAGCTATTCTGAAATCTCTGACACACCTTCAACAGCTCTCCCTACCTCTTCCACCTCTTCCACATCTTACCCTACCCCTCCTCCCCCCTGTTCTGTATCTGATGCTCCCCCTTCCTCTTCATTAACGGTATGGACCTCAAACATCCGGGGCCTTCGTTCAAACTTAACTGATCTCTCCATACAGGTTGCTTCTGTCAAACCAGACATGATCTGCTTAACAGAAACTTTCCTCCTTTATGATGTCTCTGATTCCATAGTATCTCTCCCGGGCTACTCCCTCCTCCGGTATGATAGACCTGAGCCTCGTCCTGGAGGCGGGGTTGCTATCTTTATCAAAAACTCTCTTCCTCACTCGCCCTGCACTGCACTCTCTCCACCTCACCCCCAGGAATACCTCTGGCTACGGCTTCCCCTTCGCTCCCACCTCTTGTTCATATGTGTGTTGTACCGTCCACCAAACAGTGATGACTCCATCTACATCTCGCTGTCTGATGATATGGACCAACTTCTATCTACTCATCCCAACTCTCTCTTCCTCATATGTGGTGATTTCAACTGTCATCATGCCAGTTGGCTGGGTGTGGGTACCTCTCTCACCAGCCATGGCTCCTCAGCAAAGGACTTCTGCGACTCACTGGGACTGACACAATCTGTCAATTTCCCGACCCGGATCTCAGTCAACGGAACATCTTCTCTTCTGGACTTGGTTATGACTAACTTCCCTGAAAATGTCTGCTGCTCTTCTTCTGCTCCGATCGGATCATCTGATCATGTCCTTGTTAAAGTGGACATCTCTCTGACCATCCTCAGGGAGCCTGCTCAGCGTAGACGAGTCTGGCATTTCACTCAGGCCAACTGGCACGGTCTTCAAGCAGCCATCAATCATCTGGACTGGTCTCCCATCTCTACCACCTCTGACATCAACTCATCCTGGGAATTCTTCCAAAGTAAATTGCTCTCTCTCATGCACAGATTTATCCCATCTCGTCTTCAGTTGTCATACCCTTCCTCCCGTCCATGGTACACGGAATCTTGTGGTGAGGCTGTTGCCCAGAAACAACTTGCCTTCGTCTCCTGGAAAGCAAATCCAACGGAAGGAAATCTCATTTCCTTTCACAAAGCCCGAAACAAGTGTGTGTCCACCCTCAGGAGAGCCAGGAAACAATATCTCTCCGTTCTCAAGACCGAACTCTCTTATCTGTCTCCCTCTTCCAAATCCTGGTGGCGTCTGGTCAAATCCGTTTCTGGTGTTTGTTCCCCCTCCATCCCCTCCCTTACCTCAAACGGCTATACAGCTGACTCCGCACGTGAAAAAGCTGAATGCCTCAACTCTGTGTTTGCCTCTAAATCTTGTGTCCCAAACCCATCCCTCTCTGTACCCACCATACCCAGTCGTACCCTGCTGCTCCTGGACTCCGTGTCCTTTCCTCCTGACAAGGTGGAAAAGTTTCTGTCAACCCTCGACTCTGATTCTGCAACTGGACCCGACGGCATCAGCCCACGGGTCCTAAAATCCTGCTCTGCTGCTCTATCTCACCCTCTCGCTGTTCTCTTCACCCTCTCTTTTGCTCAAGGTCAACTGCCATCTGCTTAGAAATCAGCCAACATCACCGCTTTGCACAAAAAAGGTCAACCTCCCAGCAGCTCCCAGCAGCAGGTGAGTGGATGCAGATGGTGCGAGGAGACTTCATCCTAACTACTTTCTAAATGACATTAACACACTTTACACTACCCGGGGTCTCTCCCTGCCAATCCATTGGCCAACTTACACTATGGGTTCTAAAAACCAATTCCCATTGACCAAACTGTGGTGCTTCTCAATTTGGGGTCTCACTCCCCCGATTCATCTCCCGGTGCCCTCGCACAATTTCTGGGCTGCGACTTGTAGCTCTCCCAGCAGGTCTACCCACCTGCACACCTCCACCACTGCAGTTGCCATCCGAGCTTACCTAGCTCCTCACCCTAACCTAACTAACTGGGGACAGCCCCTCCTGGCTCTGTCACCCCACTCGGTGCCCTCTGGCACTGGGCTACCCGGGTCCGTCCTCCGGATCCTCGGGCCCCATCCACAACAACTACCGGCTCCCAGAGCCCACCTGCGGCCTCATATGGCCGACATCCTTACAGTGGTGGAGTGCCCAAACCAACTACACACACTAACAGGCTACACGCCCAGCCATTTCCACAACACTAATGCACCCATCCAAATACCATTCTTTCACCTCGCACCACAGATGCCAATATCCAACCACAATTTACCTGTACCCTCTACCTAACACTTACACTACCCGCCCCGGGTATCCGTGATGGGGGTCCACTCTTCCCCCATTCACACCTTCGCACCATCCACTCCACTCCACAATTTCCACCATACTCACTCCACGACCATCCATTCCAATACTCCATTTATTCCACAATACCATTTATTCCACACAGCCACATACACCTGTTGTTGCACACCTGTGCAATCACCTGGTGCCACCTGCACCCTCCTCCTCTTCCTGGACCATTTGGTCAACACAACACGCAATCACCACTACTCCCTCATACACTGCTCCACACACCTGTTCAGTTGCACACCTGTGCAATCACACCTGTTCAATCACACCTGTTCAATCCTCAAACACACGGCATCATCTCAGCTAACTACTCCCCTCTGAAACTTGCGCTTCCCAGTCGTCCCTTTAAACTATTGCGCTCCCACGTCATTATCATCCACACTAAACTACCTGCGTCCCCACTACAGGTATCAGTCACTAACTAACCTTAACGTCACCTAATGTCATCTTCGCTAGATCCCTACACATAATATCCTAACCCACCCGGGCTAGTTTTCACTGCCATACACCCCATAAACTATAGCGCATTTGCCCCACCCTTCTGTGAGGGATGACAGCGTTGCCATCCCACCACAGCGGGGCATCTCTCACTACCATCCCCCCAGTCCTCTGACGCTACGAGCCCCCGTCGCAAGAGGTACTGGGTCCTGCCTCGGCATCTAGAGCCGAGGCGATCCATGAGGGCGCCTGCTCGCCGGCATAAGGTCTTATCCGGTCGGCATGGACGATCCGAGGGGGGGTCCGTGGCCCCATTTTGATCTTAATGACCACGTCACAGATTTGCGACAGGACGACTCCTGGGCCTTGCCAGGGGGAGGTGAGTTTTGGGCACCTTCCCTTCCGCCTCCGGGGATTAAAGAACCAAATCTTCATCCCCGGAGCGTATTGACTCCCCTGGCTCCGGTCGTCGTACCTGCGCTTCATCTTGGCCCCCGCCAGATGGAGCTGGCGGCGGGCGAAGGCATGGACCCGCTCCATGCCTTCCTCCAGGTGACGTGCATAACCCTCCCTCGGCGGTGTGTCCGTGGTGTCTGGCACGGGACCGCATAGCAAGTCGGCGGGAGCCCGTAACTCCCGCCCATACATAAGCAACGCTGGACTGCATGCGGTGGCCCCGTGCTGGCTAGTTCGGTAGGCCATCAACAGGTACGGGAGATGTTCGTCCCAGTCATCCTGACGGGTGGTGGTGAACAATGCCAGTTGTTGGATCAATGTTCGATTGAACCTTTCCACCATCCCGTCAGATTGTGGCCGCAAGGGCGTGGTCCTGGTTTTCCGAATTGACAGGAGTCTGCACACATCTTTTAGCAATTGACTTTCAAAATTTCGACCCTGATCGGTGTGCAGCTCCTGTGGAATCCCGTGCCGACATACAAATCCTTCTACGAAGGCCTGTGCTACCACCCCTGCTTCTTGGTTGGGGAGGGCATAGGCCTCCGGCCACTTGGTGAAATAGTCCATTACAACGAGGATATACTTATTACCTTGGCGGGTGCGGGGCAGCAGTCCTAGAATATCCATAGCCACCCGCTCAAGGGGGGCCCCCACCTGATGTAATTGAAGGGGGGCCCTCATCCTCCGTGCTGGTCCCTTTTTGGCAGAACAGGCGTCGCATCTCCGACACCAGTCCTGTATGTCGCGCCCCATATTCACCCAATATAACCTCCGGCGGACCCGAGATATTGTCTTTGTCCTGCCCAAATGGCCGCCGGAGCGGGTACCATGCACCTGTTGCAATATGACGTTCTTGAATTTGTCAGGGACTATCACCAGCCAGGAAGTTCTATCAGAGGGAACCTCCACCCACTTGCGATACAAGATGTTGCCTTTCAATTCCAGGGTCTGCCACTGAGCCCAATACGCCTTTGTTTGCGCCCCGAGGGGGGTGACCTCTTCCCCCTTTGGTCTTTGCCCCAATTTGACCCAATTGAACACCGGCCCCAGGACAGGATCCTCCTGCTGGGCCGTGCTCCATGCCAAATCTCCAAATTCCTCGGCCGCGGTTAGTGGCAAAATTGGCCCTCTCACCCGGGTTGCCCGGACGACGAGAATCGGGGCAGAATCGCCCAATTGCTCCCTCTCCTCGTGTCTCGCACAAAATTTGCAGTTTTCCCCCAGACAAGGACGCCGAGAGAGTGCGTCCGCATTACCATGGGCCTTCCCGGCCCTATGGGCCACATCAAAATCGTACTGCTGCAACTTTTCCAACCACCTTGCAATTTGGCCCTCCGGTTCCTTGAACCGAAGGAGCCATTGCAAGGAGGAATGGTCAGTTCTAACCAAAAATTTCCGCCCGTACAGGTACGGGTGGAAATGGTTCATGGCAGCCAGCATAGCCAATAACTCTTTGCGAGTGACGCAATAATTTCGCTCGGGCCTACTTAAGGCCCGACTATAGTAACCAATCACTCTCTCCACGCCCTCCTGTGTCTGAGACAAAACTGCGCCCAATCCTTCCTGGCTCGCATCCGTGTCCAGGGTAAATGCCCCGTTACTAGTGGGGTAAGCTAGAAGGGGTGCTGATGTTAGACACCCCTTCAATTTTTGGAAGGCCTCGTGGCACTCCCGTGTCCAATTAAATCGCGTCCCCTTCTCCGTAAGCCGGTGGAGGGGACGGGCCAACTCCGCAAATTTCGCCACAAAGCGCCGGTAGTAGGAGCAGAGTCCCAAAAATCCCCGCACCTCCTTGATGGTACGTGGTGCGGGCCACTCCTCTACCGCTTTAATTTTGTCTGGGTCCGTTTTTACCCCCTCGCGGCCGATCACGTGACCTAGATAGGCCACCTCTCTTGCAAACAAAGTGCACTTACTCGGGTTCAGCTTCAACCCTGCCTGTCTGAGGCACCCGAACACCTGGTCCAAATTAGCTACTGCCTGGGGGAACGTTTTGGCATGTACTAGGACGTCATCCAGGTACACCAGGCATGATTGCCATGGCATGCCACCTAGTACATGTTCCAATAATCTTTCAAAGGTGGCGGGGGCGGTACACAAACCAAACGGCATCACAGTAAACTGATACAGTCCCTTACCTGTGGAAAATGCCGTTTTCTCCTTCCCTGCCCTATCCATCTCCACCTGCCAATACCCACTCTTGAGGTCCAAAGTTGAGAACCAATTTGAGCCCGCAACGGCATCGAGGGTGTCATCAATCCTTGGCAGGGGATATGAGTCCTTGAGTGTCACGTTGTTTAGCTGGCGATAGTCCACGCAGAACCGCGTGGTCCCATCCTTCTTTTTGACCAGCACAACAGGTGACATCCAAGGACTTCCCGAGGGCTCGATCACACCTGCGTCGAGCATTTTTTCAACCTGCTCGTCAGCTTCCGCCCTCTTGCTCCAAGGGAGCCGTCGGGCGGCCTGACGAATAGGCCGGGCCTCACCGGTGTGGATCTGATGTTTCACCAGGCCCGTACGTCCAATATCCTCGGTGGACAAGGAGAAGAGGTCCAAATGGGACCCAACCAGTTTGTGTAAGGCCTCCCTCTGGGTACCTCCCAACTCTACACTACTACGATTTACCATCTCGCAAATGGGATCGGGCCAATTCCTAGAACTTATTGAAGGCTCCCCCTGGGGCCGGCTAGGCTGGATGTTCTTGCCCCTCACTGACGCGACTTCTCTAACTGGGGTGCAGCCAGCTACCTTCGTGCCCCTCACTATAGTGCGTGGTTCTGTGCTAATATTAATTACTCGGACGGCCACCACCGGCCCGTCCGTTTTTACAAGGGTACGGCCCACGATTAAACCAGGTATGGATAGCGCTGCCACCGGTTCGACCAGGCCGCAGGATTCCTGCCATGTCGGGCGAGCTGACCATCGGGCCGGCACTATGGCCTCGGCCCCCGGAGGGATGGTCACGGCCTCAGGAGCCTCCAGCTCCACCCTCTCGGCCGTGCTCACCCCCTCCAATGGTAGCTCTTCCACTCCCCATCGCAGGATCCCCCGACTCAAGTCGATTTTACAACCGCTGGCAGTCAACAAATCCAACCCTATTAAGCATGGGTCGCACACCTCCGCCACCCAAACCTCAATCTCTTGCTTTACCGATCCCAACTTGAGGGTCACAAAACCACGCCCTATGATCGGAGCCGTTGCCCCGGTAGCCAACTGCAAACTATGATTTTCCAGACGCTGGATTTTACCCCAGCCGTCTGCACTCGAATTAAGGACCACGGGGCTGATGATCGTGGCGCTGGCTCCCGTGTCCACCACGGCGTCTACCCCCACGCCGGCAATTTTACACCGAATTGTCAAACTACCCGTCCCAATTCGGCCACAATGAATGACCTGTCGCGTCAACGAGGGCTTCTCCCCATCCCCTACTGCCGAACACCGCCCTGCATGCCCGGCACGTTCTAGTTTCCCGGGCCCTGGCGGGGGGGTGTCTGAGGTCGGCTAGGCCGATCTATACGGGGCGGAGTTGAGGGCATCGGTTGGCGGGAAACGTCCCGGCGCGGAGCTCGACACTCCCATGCACGGTGACCCATCCGAGCACAATTATAGCACCTCACCTGGTAAGGTGCTTGCCTCCGGTATTCCAAATTCCCCCCCCCCTGTATGTCCGAATTGGGGTACTCTGTCGGGGACTACCGGGTGCCACCGCTGGGGCCGCCTGCCATGGTCCAGGTCCCGCCAGGCGCCGATCCACTAACCTCCGGACCATGCTCTCCAGGTCAGGGCCCCCGTCGGGGGCGGGTCCCCTTGGGGGGCCGCCCCCCATCACGGGCCCCATCTGACGCACCGCCACTGCATGGCGCTCGCCTCCCCAGGCCAGGGGCCTCGCTGCTTCCCAACGGGCTGCAGCGTCGGCCGCCTGACTCATGGTTTGCGGGCGCCACATGGCGAGCTGTTGCCGGAGCTCCAGATCCGGAAGGGCCTGAATAAAGTGATCCAGCGCCAGGCTTTCCTGGGAACTCGCTGCCATGTCCGCGTGTGCAATCCCGACCGCACGGCGAATATCGTGAGCAAGTTCCCCGATGGTCTCCTGGGGCTTGCGTTTTCGCTGCGCAAGTTGGGCTTTAACAAGCTCGCTTTGCTGTTCAATGCCGAACCGATTAATTAATGCCGCACGGAGAGCTGGCAGGGTGAGAGCACCCGGTGGTAAAGCTGTCAGCACCTCCGCCGCCGCACCGCGCAGTGCCCCCACCAGGTGTACTCCACCTTCGTCCGGATTCCAACCGTTGCCTTTACACACGTACTCAAACTGCGCCAGGTACGCCCTCAAATCACTCTTGCCGTCATACGGCGCGAGTGGGACCTTGTGGGCGCCCGAAGGTTGGACCCCGCGCGTCACTCCTTGCGGGATCAACGCGGGACCAACCCGTTCGGGCTCCCACAGTACGCTATTCCCGGGGGGCTCCCGCACGTCCCCCGTCCCTCCAAACACTACCTCTCCTGGTGTCGATGCCTGGGTCGCCCCTCCGCAACCCGCTACCCACGCCATACCCCCACATCCTTGCTCACCAGCAACCCCCTCACTCCCCATAGCCACCCCTCCTTGCACACCTCCCCTGTCCATCCACTCCGGACCAGTCATGCATCTTACCATTGGTCCCTCACGAACACCCGGGTCTACACCACCCCCCAAGCCGACTGACTCTCCCCTCACATCATATACATTGCCACTCACCTCCCTCCATACCTCGTCGTCGCACCTCCTCTGCCACCTGCAAACTTTTTATTTGGTTAGTGAGCACCTCATCATGATTTGAACACAGACCTTGTACATATTCCATGACTTCCTCCTTTATCTCCCTCTTAGTTTCCCTCCGTCTCTTCTTAATTTCACTCACCCCCTCTTCCACCTCCTCTAATTTTTTCTTTACCTCCTTCATCTCCCGGTGCGCCCCCTCTATCTCTTCCTCTAACGCCACCTTAACCGTTTCTATGTGCGTCCTCACCTCTCGGTCCTTCGTCTCCATTACTTCTGTCACCTCCTCCAACTTCTTCGTCAACCCCTCATGTACCATCTGACATTCCTTTTGTGTTGCTATTAATTCGTTTTTAATGTCCTTTTGTGTCGCTTTTAAACCCCCGATGATTGCAGTGTTCTTTTCCACTTGGTCCGCTAGTTCCCTTTGTCCGACTGTCAGCTGTTCTACTCCCTTCGTCAGACCCTCTATTCCCCCCTGTAACCTAGCCGTATTATTTCTCACCTCTTTCTCCATACGCTTCTCACCTCGCTTTACCTCCTCGCGTAGCCCCGAGACCTCCTCACTCACACCTCGTCGTATCTCCTCTTTCATCTCCTCCATCTCCTTTGTAGATGTCACCCTCATCTGTCCCAATTCATCCCTCTGAGCATCCAATTTGGTTTCTACCCCGATTTTTACCTCCTCTATCTGCTCTCCCATTTGTTTAATTTCTCGGGCGGATTGCTCCCCTATCTCCTGCAATTTGTTTTCCATCTTGTTTTCTAACCCCTCTAACCCATTTTTCACCCCTTCTATCCCATTGTCTAACCCCTCAAATCCGCTTGTCTAACCGCTTGTCTAACTTCCCAATTTGGGCATTGGTACCCCTCGCTTCGTCCCTCATTACCCCCCATTTGCCCCATAAGGGCCCCCATCATTCTGCTTTCCATTTGTTCCATACTGTCGTTTTTTTCTGCATTTCCACCATGAATTGGGCCATGAAGGCTTGTATTTGGGCCGCGCTCATTGGTTCCGCGACCGTGGCCCCCTCAACCACATGCGCGAGAGCGCCATTTTGTGCGTCTGAAACCTCCGCAACCACATTGCCATTTTTCTCCTCCTCCCTTTCCTCCACATACATTTCCCCGAGGTCCTGGGTCGATTCTACCCCATCTATCTCTCCCACCGGCATCCCGTCGCCTTGACCAGCCATGGCGCGATTTCAAAATTCGGGTTTTGCTTTAAAACAAAACAAATTTCGTCCGCTCCAAATTTTGAGCAATTTTTTTTTTTAGATGTTTTAAAAATTCGGTTCGGGCCCCGAATCTCACTCCCAGACACCAATTGTTACTGATCGCGGTTTAGATGGTATGATGGGCCGAGCGGATGGTCCAACCGCGACCGAACAGTTACTCCCTGATTAGAACCCGATTCCACCCGACGATGACCAGATCGCACCGCGGCTGCTCAATGAGGGAAAAGACTAAAACGACGAATGCAAAGAGGAAAACGAAGGCAAAGAAAGGTTTGGAAATACTACTGAATTTATTGACTATTTACACACATAAGCAAAAAGAAAGCAGTCACGTTTATTTACAAGCACATAAGACGCAGGTGACACAGTGAAAATACTAGCTTATACAGACTTAATTAACCCAGGACAGAACAAACAGAACAAACTCACGTACACAAGAAGGATGGAATGGCAGGAGGTGGATGGCTGGAGGGAGAGGAAGGTCCAAGGGGGTGCTGCAGCACAACCGGCGCGTTTAGCAGCCGCCGTTCCTTCACGGCCCTGCTCCAAAGCGCCGTTCAGGCCCCAAGCTGCTGTTGTGGCTGCTGTGGACGTCGCGTGCTTTGCCAGGCCTTGTCCGACTCGTCTGGTCCAACCCCTCAACTCTTTCTTGGTCCACTCACTTTTTACCACCGACTCCTCACCGCAACCAACGCCACCAACTGACCACCACCACCGACTCCTCAGCGCAACCAACGCAACCAACTGACCACCGACTCCACTGACTGACTCCTCATGACTCTCCACTCACGACTCACTTGCGCACGCGCCTTTATAGCGCCTCTAGCGATCAAGCCGCCGGCCTTCAGGACACGCCCATCGGTGTGCTCACCTCGGCCCTGGTTGGTCATGCGACCCTCTGGCTCCGCCCTTGATGACGACGGGCGGGCACGCCTTTCTTCTCCGACACGAGCGCTTGTTCAATGGTGCTTTTGGAGGGGAGTTAATTGGCAATCGAGGCTCGGCAATGACGAAAGGGGATGTGAAGGAAATGGGGATTTTGGGGATGGGAATGAAAGGGGATCTATTCTCTTTCACTGGTGCAATGGAGTACTTCAATTAATGGGAGACACAGCCTTACCCTAAAACACAAAATAGGAGATAACTATCAAACAGGGGTGTTCTATTACTTGGCTGACGTGTATGCTTGTGGACTAATTATGGGATGCCCTTTCACCTTTACACAGCTCCGGAGGCAGGGGGGCGCAGAATAAACAATAATCATCACCAATTTACCACAATACAACACAATCAAAAAAAATACAGGCCTCATATCCGCAACAATATATATACAGTATATATGAAGGTAAGCAATTATAATAGTTTAACAAAATAAAGCATGTCATACAGTGTTATGTGTATTTTATACTATATTAACAATTTAATACTGCTTACAGTTAAACTTTAAATATTTTATTATTTTGTCATAATATATTTAGAAGAATTTTTTATTAATATCCATAAATAGTCCAAAGTATAATAATTAATATTGGCTACAACCGATTTCAGTACAAAAATCATGTTTTAATTTCAAATTGTGTCAATTCATAACGCATAATATCTGATGAATGTTTGTAAATGTAATGTTTATGTTTGGATAATTTAATAATAGTCATGCTATATTTTCTGTTTCAGATGTCCAGGTCCAGGTGCTCTGCAGAGATCTGGCTAATCGGACCACGTTCAGCTGAACTGAAAGGCGCCAAATTACCGTCTAAGCGCGAGATACTTTCCGTCTTGTTCCATCATCATCATCATCTTACAAATAAAAAGTCTCTACATGAGAGCGCGACTGTAGTTACGGATGAAATTCTGCCCTTCTGGCAAAAAGCAAGAATTCCCCACAGACAGCGTTATCATGTAATACGGGCGATAGAACAAATTGTCGAACAATGGAAAAAATTGGAGAAGAATAATGAAAACAAGGCGAAGCGCTCAGCGAAACTCGTAGAGAAAGAGACACAATTTGCGGATAGTCTGGATAATCTGTTCGATATTGCCCACCAGGATGCCTTGAAGATGATGACAATAGAAGAAGATATACAGTTTCTCTTGGCGCAACGTGAAACAGGACGGCGAGGCTGCATGGGTTCAGTTGACGCGACATTAACAAGAAAAGAAGAACGAACAGCTAAACGCAAATCTGCCGCGAAATCACTCTTCACTAAAGAAAGTATGCGAAAGCAAGAAGATAGTCAGAGTTCGATCTTGCAAGATTCCCAAAGCAGCGAGGAGGACAACACGAACACATGTACCAGTACGACGTATGAAATAACTGAATCCGAGCGGAAGAGACGTAAAACTATTTTAAGTCCGGATCTAGCTATCGTATTTGATCGTACAAAAGTCAGTGACCGTAGTGCAACGTATATTGTGGCTACAGCAGTTAAAAGTCTAGGCGAAAATTTGGAAAATGTAGTATGCAGTCGCTCAACGATTCGTCGCAAAAGAATTGAATTCAGGAAAAATGTCGCGAGCAGGTTGAAAGATGACTTTGCGCCATCCGTGCCATTGGTCGTTCATTGGGATGGGAAAATGTTATGCGACATTACTGGAAAAGAAACCGTAGACCGTCTTCCGATACTTGTAAGCGGTGCAGACGTCAATCAACTATTGGCTGTACCTAAACTCGGAGCAGGCACAGGCGAAGTAATGGCTACAACAGTGAAGGAAACAATAGATGACTGGGGTATATCGGATAGTGTTGCAGCGATGTGCTTCGATACTACCAGTTCCAACACAGGATGTCATTTGGGCGCGTGCATATTGCTTGAACAGAAATTGGGCAAAGATTTGTTGTATTTGGCCTGCCGTCATCATATAGTTCTCGAGCTGAACGTGGTATATAGTTCTATAGTTCTCGAGGCGATATTTTCATGTGCGATGGGTACCTCGACTGGTCCGGACATTCTACTCTTCAAGCGTTTTCAAACGAAATGGTCATTCATTGCTAAAGATGATGTACAATGTGCGACAACTGACGACGAGGCTTTAAAGCATGTGACAGACGTAGCAGATGCCATAATAACCTTCGCCAATGAACAATTGTTAATACAGCAACATCGTGACGACTACAGAGAGCTCCTTGAGTTGACCATCATATTCTTGGGTGGAGTTCCTCTTCGTGGCATCAAAATCATGGCTCCTGGTGCCCTTCATCGTGCCAGGTGGATGGCGAAAGCCATCTATGCACTCAAAGTTTGGATGTACCGAAAACAGTTCACGTTGACTAAAAGGGAGGATGTCGCTTTGCGCAATATCTGTGTGTTTGTTGTGAGAGTGTAAGTGAAAGCTTGGTTTGTCACCCCATCGCCGATTCTTGCACCATCTCAGGATCTCGCATTTCTCAAACAACTCGATCAGTACAAGGATATTAATTCAGAGATGGCGAAGGCCGCAGTGAACAAGATGTTGCGTCATTTGTGGTACCTGGGAGAGGAGCTTATCGCGTTGGCATTCTTTGATAATTCTGTGTCATCAGACACTAAACGAAAGATGGTGACTGCAATAAAGACATGTGACGAAGGAGTAGAGCCTAGTAAAAAAGCTGTAATTGACCACAAAGTAATTGCAGACAAAAGTTTGGAAGATTTTGTTACATCAAATACAAACCGATTTTTTAAGGCTCTGAATTTGTCTTCATCATTTTTGGAGATAGACCCAGATAACTGGGAGACCAATGACGCGTATCAAAGAGCGAGAGCAATTGTGAGTGAAATGAAGGTTGTAAATGACATTGCCGAGCGCGGAGTGGCGTTGATCACGGAATACAACAAATTACACACATGTGACGAAGAACAAAAACAGTATCTTTTGCGCGTCGTCGCCGATCACCGTCACCGATATCCAGACTGTAATAGAAAGGCCCTCGCGCAATAATTCCTGTATGTATGTACTATGTATATTAGTTTACATCATGTACATGTAGTTTATTTACTGTCTTCTAAAGTTGTTATTGAATGTCAAATTTAGTCTCTGAATTTTAAACACAAGTATACAAAGTCGCACATTATACTTACAGTAATACTGACATGCAAGTAGTGATGCTTGAATTAAAGCGGTTTTGTCTTAAATATGACGTATTGTGTATAGACCAGTTAGTATAATTCGTAATACAGACACATGAGTTTATAGAGTATTATTAAACTGTATTTTTCCTGCAATATACCATGGCATAACACTAAATTGAAACGTTTTTTTATATTTTTTACTGTACCGTATCATATCATATCATATCTGTATCATATCCTCTCGACACGTTAAAATAGCGCCAAACGACAAAACTTTGAACCCCGGTAGCAACCTCTAAATATCAACCAATCTTTATGAAAATTCACATATGTCATTTTCTCATCACTGGTAACAATATTTTAGGGTGAGACATTAACATTTACCAAAAACATTATTTTGGACCACCCTAATATATATATATATATATATATATATATATATATTGTTACAGATCGGGGTTTAGATGTTATGATGACCGAGCGGTGGTGTATTACCGCGACCTAACAGGATCCCCGACTCACCCGATTCCACCCAAACGTTGGCCGGATCGCACCGCAGCTGCTCAATGAGGGAAAAGACGAAAACGACGCAATGCAAAGAGGAAAAGGAATAAAACGAGAAGACGTACAGACGAGTAATGGGATTTATTATTTACACAAGCAAAACGGAGCAATCAAGGTTTATTTACAACACATAAGACGCAGGTGACACAGTGCAAATACTAGCTTATAGTTATACAGACTTAACTTATTCCCAGGACAGAACAAACAAAAGACAGACTCACGCGGGGAATGACAGGAATGGCAGGAGGTGGATGGCTGGAGGTGAACGCTTGGTGGAGCCAACGCAGAGCTTGGTGGAGGTGAACGCTTGGTGGAGCCAACGCGGAGCTTGGTGGAGCTTTGGTGGAGGTGAACGCTTGGTGGAGCCAACGCAGAGCTTGGTGGAGCCTTGGTGTGACGGGTTCTCTCTCCTTCCCTCACAAGCTTCAGGACTCTTTCTCTCTCTTTCTTAGTCCCACCCAGTCCAACAACTTCGTTTCTTGCTTAGTCCAACTCAAGGCCTTCCTGTCTTCTGATCTCCTCCCTCCTCGACTCCTCACCGCAACCAACGCCACCACTGACCGCCACCACCGACTCCTCACCGCAACCAACTGACCACCGACTCCACTGCCTGACTCTTCACGACTCTCTCTTGACGACCAACTCTTTGTGACCAACCCTCTCTGGCAACCGACTCACTCTTCACTTCCTGCGTGCGCGCCTTTATAACGCCTCCGGCGATTAAGCCGCCGGCCTTTTGGACACGCCCATCGGGGTGCTCACCTCGGCCCTGGTTGGTCGCGCGACCCTCTGGCTCCGCCCTTGATGATGACGGGCGGGCACGCCTTTCTTCTCCGACGAGAGCACAGGTTCAATGGCGGTTATTGGAGGGGAGGTAATTCGGCAATCGAGGCCCGGCAATGACGAGAGGGGATGTAATATGGGCAATCGAGGCTCGGCAATGACGAGAGGGGATGTGAAGGAAATGGGGATTTTGGGGATGGGAATGAAAGGGGATCTATTCTCTTTCACTGGTGCAATGGAGTACTTCAATTAATGGGAGACACAGCCTTACCCTAAAACACAGAATAAGAGATAACTATCAACAGGGGTATTCTATTATTTGGCTGATGTGTATGCTTGTGGACTAATTATGGGATGCCCTTTCACCTTTACACAGCTCCGGAGGTAGGGGGGCGCAGAATAACCAATAATAATAATAGTACAGCACACAATCAAAAAATATACAGTCCTCATCTCCGCAACAATATATATATATATATATATATATATATATATATATATATATATATATATATATATATATATACATATATATAGATAGATATATACATACATACATACATACACACATACACAGACATACACATATATGCACACACACACACACACACACACACACACACACACACACACAATGAACATACCATGAACAACATACCTCGAGAACAGCAACTTGCAAGACAGAGGCAGCGATTGCAAAAATGTGCCGAACGAGTTCGAAAGATATGGAAAGTGAGAGCGAAAAGAGCATGGATAAAACACAAGACGGACTGAGAGAGAGCGAGGGAGAGAGCAACGAAGGACGAGAGAGCTGGTACAGAAGTCGACGACCCAGGTACTTCCTTTTGGCGGCACCAGGTGTCTCAATTGGATTAAACAGTTTTCTCCCAAAATCATTTCACAAACTCAAACTTCATCTCCTCCCAACAGTCATACACCCACGAGCAATAGAAACTCTGTACCTTCAAAAAGTTATCCCAACTAAACAACTTTACCCTCTTCCCACATTTAGGATCATCAGACAATGACTGTTTGTTTTTTTTCTGTACAGTTGGATGTGATGGAAAGAGCATTCTTCAGAAATCCATATCCAGATGTGTGTACTGCTTGCACCATTGTGCTGCATCTTCAACTGCAGGAGGAAAGAGTCCTGGTAAGAAATCAGAACTGCTTCAACTTCCTGTAAACCCTAACCCTAACCCTAACCCATCTCCCCCATAATGGACAAATTGCAGGTGTAAAAAGATCCTCGTGTTCATTTAGAAACCTTGCTTGAATATCTTCGTTGCTTCTCTGTCCATTTTAGATTTGGTTCCAGAACCGGAGAGCAAGGCTGCGCAGATCCTACAGGGAATCGCAACTCCGAATCATTTCCCAGACGATGACCTCCATGCCCAACATCCTGAATCAAACTCCTTTCATGGCTCGGCCACCAAGCTCCTCCCGCTCTCTTATCCCACAAGCTCAACTGATTTCAACAACCCATCATCTGTCACTGCTCAACCCCCCAACAATCTTAAATTAACAATCTCGTCATCCTGATTATTCATCTCACCTTAAACCTGTCAACCCCATACTGCACCGTCCCGATGGTAAAATGAATCAACGTTATTGACATAAAGGAAAAGACCAGATGTGTAGACAGCAAGCATCTTGGCAGCGCTATGGAGGAATGAACTCCTGAATGCATTTCCTTTAATGAAATGTACAACATGCTATCCTCACCCTTGCCCTTGTAAAATAAACCCCCTTTATGAATTGTTCTTTCAGATTTGCTCGTCGTGTCTTTTCTTTCTTTGATCAAACACAGTCCGCATGTATTGCGAGCCAGGGAGGTTTTGTATTCCCACCAATTGGCTTCAGTCTATAACTGGTGTGCACTGGCAGTTTCGCTCTGCTACATCCAATTAAAACAGAAGATATGATCAGTGCATGTCGGCAGAGCGAAACCCAGTTGGAAAACCACGTCACCCACAGGTAAACGGGAGTCGAATGGAGGATCCCAGGGAACCTGGTCGACTAATTGGCACTCACGGTTGATTAGCAATCCGCCAGGAGTTATCCATGCTCGGTGGCCTCAGGTCCGGTAGCCCAGGAGAAACCGAGGCTCCCCTTCAGAGTAGACCTCAAAACCCAAGACTGCAACGGTATCAACGAAGAAACGAAACCTGTCCAGTGTAACATGTTTAATGTTGTTCAGAAATACAGAACGTTAGCTCATATCACATGTAGGCCCTGCTGTAGTTGATGGCAGATTGAGAAGCAAGAAAGATGATGGTGGACACGATTCCATGAGGTTGACAAATCGATTGATTTACAGCTGAGTTGTCAATTTGTTTTTAAAAGTTGAAACACACAAGCATATCCAAAATGAGGAATACTCGTTTCATTATCCATCAACAGGAGGATGGAAGGAGGAGTGGGGCATGGAGAATGCAAGGAGGGGTGGGGCATGGAGGATGCAAGGAGGGGTGGGGCATGGAGGGTGGAAGGAGGGGTGGGGCATGGAGGATGGAAGGAGGAGTGGGGCATGGAGGATGGAAGGAGGGGTGGGGCATGGAGGATGGAAGGAAGGGTGGGGCATGGAGGCTGGAAAGAGGGGTGGGGCATGGAGAATGGAAGGAGGGGTGGGGCATGGAGGATGGAAGGAGGGGTGGGGAATGGAGGATGGAAGGATGGGTGGGGCATGGAGAATGGAAGGAGGGGTGGGGCATGGAGGATGGAAGGAGGAGTGGGGCATGGAGGATGGAAGGAGGGGTGGGGCATGGAGGATGAAAGGAGGGGTGGGGCATGGAGGATGGAAGGAGGGGTGGGGCATGGAGGATGGAAGGAGGAGTGGGGCATGGAGGATGGAAGGAGGGGTGGGGCATGGAGAATGGAAGGAGGGGTGGGGCATGGAGAATGGAAGGAGGGGTGGGGCATGGAGGATGGATGGAGGGGTGGGGAATGGAGGATGAAAGGAGGGGTGGGGCATGGAGGATGGAAGGAGGGGTGGGGCATGGAGGATGGAAGGAGGGGTGGGGCATGGAGGATGCAAGGAGGGGTGGGGCATGGAGGATGCAAGGAGGAGTCGGGCATGGAGGACGAAAGGAGGATGCGGGGCATGGAGGGCGCAATGAGGGGCAGAGCATGGCATGTGGAGCTTGGAGCTGTTGTAGAGGAACCCGGGTGTGAAGATGACGTGGTGAAGGGAATTAACGTAAAGGAGTTTGTCACTGTAGTGTCATATCAAATTTCATTTCCTGTGACAGACAAAGACTGACCCGATTACAATATCCCCCGTTTTTTATTAAAAAGCGTTGTGCAAGGCAACGAGCACGCATATATATATATATGCACGACCCAACAATTCCACGACTGTAAAATGCACATTTGTGCAAGTTTCACATGTTTTCCGTACAGAACAAGTGAATCCACTTGGATTCCGCCCAGGTTGGCACATGGAAATTATGATGTAGCATAATTATCATCTCGGGTCAAGATTTGAAATTATGCCATGGTTTTTGTAAAATTGCTACTAGTATTCACATTATGTTCACATTCATTCACATTCACAGGGTCCTCTGGGTCCTCTGGGCATTTGGGTCCTCTGGGTCATTTTCTGGTCTGGGTCTGGCAAATTTTCATTGACATTTGCCCAGTTTCAACTTTTATTGACCCAGAGGGTCATTTGGGTCCTCTGGGTCATTTGGGTCCTCTGGGTCATTTGGGTCCTCTGGGTCATTTGGGTCCTCTGGGTCATTTGGGTCCTCTGGGTCATTTGGGTCCTCTGGGTCATTTGGGTCCTCTGGGTCATTTGGGTCCTCTGGGTCATTTGGGTCCTCTGGGTCATTTGGGGCATTTGGGTCATTTGGGTCCTCTGGGTCATTTGGGTCATTTGGGTCATTTGGGTCCTCTGGGTCATTTGGGTCCTCTGGGTCATTTGGGTCCTCTGGGTCATTTGGGTCCTCTGGGTCATTTGGGTCCTATATTCCTATCCTATAACATATATATCCTATAACCTATCCTATATATATCCTATATCATATAACATATATCCTATATATCCTATAACATAACATATAACAAATATATCCTATATTATGTACTAGCGAGCGGCCGCGTACCAGCCAAAGGGGTAGCCCATGGTTAGCCTAAATATAGATTTGATGACGTCATGTTTACACATCTGAGCGACAGAAACTGTCTACACATCTGAGCGACAGAAACGTCTACACTGTTGGAGCTTCACTTTTGGAGAGACAGAAATTCTGGGTCATTTGGGTCCTCTGGGTCATTTGGGTCATTTGGGTCCTCTGGGTCATTTGGGTCCTCTGGGTCATTTGGGTCCTCTGGGTCATTTGGGTCCTCTGGGTCATTTGGGTCCTCTGGGTCATTTGGGTCCTCTGGGTCATTTGGGTCCTCTGGGTCATTTGGGTCCTCTGGGTCATTTGGGTCCTCTGGGTCATTTGGGTCATTTGGGTCATTTGGGTCATCTGGGTCATTTGGGTCCTCTGGGTCATTTGGGTCCTCTGGGTCATTTGGGTAATTTGGGTCCTCTGGGTCATTTGGGTCCTCTGGGTCATTTGGGTCCTCTGGGTCATTTGGGTCCTCTGGGTCATTTGGGTCATTTGGGTCATTTGGGTCCTCTGGGTCATTTGGGTCATTTGGGTCATTTGGGTCCTCTGGGTCATTTGGGTCCTCTGGGTCATTTGGGTCCTCTGGGTCATTTGGGTCCTCTGGGTCATTTGGGTCCTCTGGGTCATTTGGGTCCTCTGGGTCATTTGGGTCCTATATTCCTATCCTATAACATATATATCCTATAACCTATCCTATATATATCCTATATCATATAACATATATCCTATATATCCTATAACATAACATATAACAAATATATCCTATATTATGTACTAGCGAGCGGCCGCGTACCAGCCAAAGGGGTAGCCCATGGTTAGCCTAAATATAGATTTGATGACGTCATGTTTACACATCTGAGCGACAGAAACTGTCTACACATCTGAGCGACAGAAACGTCTACACTGTTGGAGCTTCACTTTTGGAGAGACAGAAATTCTGGGTCATTTGGGTCCTCTGGGTCATTTGGGTCATTTGGGTCCTCTGGGTCATTTGGGTCCTCTGGGTCATTTGGGTCCTCTGGGTCATTTGGGTCCTCTGGGTCATTTGGGTCCTCTGGGTCATTTGGGTCCTCTGGGTCATTTGGGTCCTCTGGGTCATTTGGGTCCTCTGGGTCATTTGGGTCCTCTGGGTCATTTGGGTCCTTTGGGTCCTCTGGGTCATTTGGGTCATTTGGGTCATTTGGGTCCTCTGGGTCATTTGGGTCCTCTGGGTCATTTGGGTCCTCTGGGTCATTTGGGTCCTCTGGGTCATTTGGGTCCTCTGGGTCATTTGGGTCATTTGGGTCCTCTGGGTCATTTGGGTCCTCTGGGTCATTTGGGTCCTCTGGGTCATTTGGGTCCTCTGGGTCATTTGGGTCCTCTGGGTCATTTGGGTCCTCTGGGTCATTTGGGTCCTCTGGGTCATTTGGGTCCTCTGGGTCATTTGGGTCCTCTGGGTCATTTGGGTCATTTGGGTCATTTGGGTCCTCTGGGTCATTTGGGTCCTCTGGGTCATTTGGGTCCTCTGGGTCATTTGGGTCCTCTGGGTCATTTGGGTCCTATATTCCTATCCTATAACATATATATCCTATAACCTATCCTATATATATCCTATATCATATAACATATATCCTATATATCCTATAACATAACATATAACAAATATATCCTATATTATGTACTAGCGAGCGGCCGCGTACCAGCCAAAGGGGTAGCCCATGGTTAGCCTAAATATAGATTTGATGACGTCATGTTTACACATCTGAGCGACAGAAACTGTCTACACATCTGAGCGACAGAAACGAGCTTCACTTTTGGAGCGACAGAAATTCCCAGGCAAACGCTATAACGCACCAGGGTTTACAACCTGTGCGTTAATAATGAAAGCTCATTGCGTGTACAAAGATTTTAAAAAATCATGGTGTCTTTAAGCTGGGATAAATGCAGATGTGTGCAGGGATAAATGCAGATGTTTGCAGGGATAAATGCAGATGTGTGCAGGGATAAATGCAGATGTTTGCAGGGATAAATGCAGATGTTTGCAGGGATAAATGCAGATGTTTGCAGGGATAAATGCAGATGTTTGTAGGGATAAATGCAGATGTTTGCAGGGATAAATGCAGATGTTTGCATGGATAAATGCAGATGTTTGCAGGGATAAATGCAGATGTTTGCAGGGATAAATGCAGATGTTTGCAGGGATAAATGCAGATGTTTGCAGGGATAAATGTAGATGTTTGCAGGGATAAATGCAGATGTTTGTAGGGATAAATGCAGATGTTTGCAGGGATATATGCAGATGTTTGCAGGGATAAATGCAGATGTTTGCAGGGATAAATGCAGATGTTTGCAGGATTAAATGCAGATGTTTACAGGGATAAATGCAGTAAAAGACTCATGCCTTACTGTCGTCCTAACTATCCTTTCTTTACTCTGGAACGGAGGCCAATGATCCTGTCAGTGTCCATTCTGTTGAAAAACACCTTACAGCTACACCAATTTTGTATATACACTTCATGGTGTGTGTGTGTGTGTGTGTGTGTGTGTGTGTGTGTGTGTGTGTGTGTGTGTGTGTGTGTGTGTGTGTGTGTGTGTGAGAGAGAGAGAGAGAGAGAGAGAGAGAGAGAGAGAGAGAATGTGTGTGTGTGTGTGTGTGTGTGTGTGTGTGTGTGTGTGTGTGTGTGTGTGAGAGAATATGTGTGTGTGTGTGTTTGTGTGTGTGTGTGTGTGTGTGCTGTGTGTGTGTGTATACATGTCAGGACAGGCCCAAACACTACCAAAATTTGCATACATGCTCGGTTCCCCCCAGACGGAACGGGCATTACTGCAGGGTGATTTTTTATTGGAGAACCCGAAATAATTCCTGTACACTAAAACCTATATCAGTTAGGAACCTAATATTTTGCATAAATGTAGATGTGACATGATCCACACACTTGATTACTTTAAATAAAATGCTGAAAATGTCCACCACCATGTTGCAGGCACAAATTCATTCTTCGCAGCATGCTCTCCGACATAGACTGTACTGAAGGAGCAGTGCTCCTGCTTGAGACAGACGAAGTGACGGACAAGACACAAACTCGTCCGAGAAGTTGTTTAATGTATAATCAACTCGGGAACTCTGAAAACCCGTTTATCGGGTTCGCATATATATAATCCAAGCCAAAAAACATACGTCAGAACCAAAGCCACGCCTCTTAGGCGAGGCACGCTTTGGTGGTCATGTGACCGACAGGTGCAAGCAATTATAACCTCGGCGCCGCGGTTTGTCCGCCGGTTACGTCACCGGCTGGGGCAAGGAGATTATGTTGCTGGTCTCGAGCTTTGGGGGACCCATGGGTCGCTACACACGCCCCCCCAGAATCGACTTGGTCCAGGAAGGTCAACCTGAGGGGGGTCCGGATGACCCGACCGAAACGACCCCTGGCTGGTCGCGGGGGGGGGGGGGTCCGGTGTGGTGGCGGGTGGCCGGGCGGGGGGTGCAGTGGACGGGTGGCGGCCGCGCCGTGGTGGGAGAGCCAGCCGTGGCGGCTGGCCGACGTCCATGTGGGCCGGCTTGAGGCGGTCCACCGAAATCCGGTCCGCCCGGCCGCCGATGCTGACGACGAAGGACTTGTTGTCCCGTCGTAAGACCCGGAAGGGTCCGTCGTATGGTGGCCGGAGCGGCCCCCGGTGCGTGTCATGGCGCACAAAGATGTACTCCGCCGTGCGGAGTGCTGGGGGGACGTAGGATTGGGGGTCGCCGTGGCGGGACGTGGGCACCGGGGCGAAACGTTGGGCGGCCTCCTGGAAGTCCGTGCGCTGGCGCGTGGTGGACCAGGGGCTGGTGGCGTCGGGCACGAACTCGCCCAGGACGTGGAGGGCCTGGCCGTACACCAGCTCGGCGGTGGACGCCTGGAGGTCCTCCTTTGGAGCCGTGCGGAGGCCCAAAAGGACCCACGGGAGCCGGTCGGCCCAGCCGTCGTCCTGGAGGCCGGCCATGAGTGCGGCCTTCATGGAGCGGTGGAACCGCTCGCATAACCCGTTGGCCTGGGGGTGGTAGGCTGTGGTGCGGTGCAGGGTAACGCCCAACGTGCGGGCGACCGCGCCCCACAGTTCGGACGTGAATTGTGGGCCGCGGTAAGACGAGATGTCCGCCGGTGCGCCGAAACGCGCGACCCAGGTGGCGATGAACGCCTGGGCCACGTCGGCGTTGGTGGTGGAGGCGAGGGGCACGGCCTCCGGCCACTTGGTGGTCCTGTCCACCATGGTAAGCAGGTGGGTGAAACCCTGCGATGGGGGAAGGGGACCCACCAGGTCCACGTGGACGTGGTCGAAACGTCGCTCGGGCATGGTGAAAGGAGCCAGCGGAGCCTGGGTGTGACGGTGGACCTTGGCCCACTGGCAGGGTGTGCAGGCATTGGCCCAGTCGCGGACGTCCCGTCGCAACCCGTGCCAGACGAAACGTGCCGACACCAGCCTCTGGGACGCCTTCTGGCCCGGGTGAGAGAGGCCGTGGAGCGAAGCAAAAATGCGTCGCCGCCAAGTGACCGGCACAACAGGGCGAGGTCGGCCTTGGGAGACGTCACAAAGCAGGACCGTGTCCGCGAAGGGGACGTCAGCCAAGCGGAGGCCCATGTCCGCCACCCGGAGCGCCTGCACCGTGCCATCGGTGGCCTGGTCCGTCGCCATCAGGGCGAAATCGATGCCGAGGTGGACGGCGTTGGCGCTGGCTCGAGAAAGGCAGTCGGCCACGGTGTTGTCCTTTCCGGCGACGTGCCGGATGTCCGTGGTGTATTCCGACACGGTGGAGAGGTGGCGCTGCTGGCGGGCCGACCACGGCTCCGTGACCTTGGCCATGGCGAAAATCCATGGCTTGTGGTCGACAAAGGCCGTGAACGGGCGGCCCTCCAGGAGGTGGCGAAAATGGCGGACGGCCAGGTACAGCCCGAGGAGCTCGCGGTCGAAAGTGCTGTACTTCAACTCGTTGGGCAGGAGTTGCCGGCTGAAGAACGCGAGCGGCTGCCAGGCCCCGTTTACCCATTGTTCATGAACCGCGCCCACGGCGTAGTTGGAGGCGTCCGTGGTGAGGGCGATGGGAGCATGGGGTACCGGGTGGGCCAGCAGCGTGGCGTTGGCGAGGGCCCGTTTCGCGCCGGTGAAAGCAGCGTCCATGTCCGTGGAACAGACGACGTCGCACTTCGCCGGCTGGCCGCGGAGGGCGGTGTACAAGGGCCGCATGAGTTGCGCAGCTCGGGGCACGAAGCGGTGATAAAAGTTCACCATCCTGAGGAACTCCTGCAGCGCCTTGACGGAGCGAGGGCGCGGGAAAGCGGCGATGGCCTCGACTTTGGCCGATAGCGGCACGGCGCCGTTCCGGGTGATGCAGTGGCCCAAAAAGTCGATCGTCGCCGCACCAAAGTGACATTTGGCCGGGTTGACGATCAAGCCGTGCTCGCTGAGGCGGCCGAACAGCGTCCGGAGGTGGAGGAGGTGCTCGGCTCTGGACATGCTGGCGACGAGGATGTCGTCCAGGTAGGTAAAGAGGAACGGCAAGTCATGCAGCACGCCATCCATCGGGCGCTGGAATGCCTGTGCCGCGTTTTTGAGGCCGAAGGGCATCCGGAGGAATTCGAAGAGGCCGAAGGGTGTAATAACGGCCGTCTTCGGGATGTCGGCCGGGCGGACGGGCACCTGGTGGTACCCCCGAATCAGGTCCACTTTTGAAAAAATGGTCCACCCCGCCAACCGGGTGGAAAAATCGTGGATGTGTGGGGACGGGGTACCTGTCGGGGGTAGTGGCGTCGTTGAGGCGGCGGTAGTCGCCGCATGGCCGCCATCCGCCCCCCGGCTTCGGGACGATGTGCAGCGGTGAGGCCCAGGCGCTGTCGGAGCGCCGCACGATGCCGAGGCGCTCCAGCGCGGCGAACTCGGCCTTGGCGATGGCGAGTTTGGCTGGGTCGAGACGGCGAGCTCGGGCGTACACCGGCAGGCCCGTAGTGGGAATATGATGCTCGATGCCGTGCCGCACCGCGACGGCCGAAAACGTCGGTCACATGAGGGCCGGGAACTCCGCGAGGAGACGCGCGAAGTCGTCTGCCAACGGGAGGACGCAGGAAAGCTCAGTGGGCGTGGAACGGCTCAAAGCGCATGCCAGCGAGCTGAAAGTTTCGGCGTTGATGAGACGCCAGCGTTTAACGTCGACCAGCAGCCCATGGGCGCAAAGGAAATTGGCACCGAGCAAAGCCATGGGGACGTCCGCCGTCACGAACTCCCAGCGAAAGAGCTGGCTGCCGAAGCGGAGGGCGATGGTGCGTGGGCCGAAGGTGCGGATGGCGGAGCTGTTGGCCGCGATTAAGGAGGGGCCGCAAATGGCGGCCCACCTGTCCTCCGCCGAAGTGGGAATGACGCTCAGCTGAGCGCCGGTGTCGCAGAAAAAACGCCCCCGACGCTTGGTCCGCGATGAATAGCAGGCTTCCGGAACGGCCGGCGCTCATGGCTGGTAGTGAGCGCCGGCCCGACCGTTTCCCGACTTGCCGAATGTGCACGGGGGTCGACATGATCGGGCCCGCCACCCGAACCTGGCGTGGAAATAACACCAGGCCGGGTCTGGCAGGGGCTCCGGTCGACGCGTCGGGACCGGGCGACGCGGCGTCGCCGCTGCCAGTCGCGCCGGCCCAGCGGCCTCCGGGAAGTAAGCTGCGTCGCGGGCATCAGGCAGGTGGGCGGGAAACTGCGCCACGGGCGCCAACTGGGCGGCGGGCGGGCTCCCGGCAGCCACCCCGACGAGCTGGCTCGTCGCTCCGATGAGCTGGCTTGCCGAATAGATCTTGTCGGCCTCCCTGGCGAGGTCGCGGGGGTTCGCGATGGTCGTGCTTGCCAGGGCGACCCGTACCTGGGCCGGGAGCTGGCGGAGAAAAAGCTCTCGGAAAAGGAAATCCGAGGGGTGCTCGCCGAGCAACGCGAGCATGTAGTCCATACGTTCGGACGGACGCGTATCGCCGAGCTCAGGAAGGTCGAGCAGGCGTCGTGCGCGTTCAGCCGGGGAGAGGGCGAAAGCGCCCAGAAGAAGTGCCTTGATGGCGTCGTACTTGCCGTCAGCGGGCGGGCTCTGGAGGAGGCTCAGGCAGCGGGCGGCGGTCATGGAGCCGAGCGCGGCGACCACGTAATGGTATTTAGTGGTGTCTTCCATAATGCCACGCAGGGCGAACTGGGAGTCCGCCTGAGCGAACCAGACGGCGGCATGTGCTTCCCAGAAAGTGGGCAATTTGAGGGACACTGCCGTGTCCATCGCGTGTCGTGAACTCGGGGTCACCAGTGAAGGAGCAGTGCTCCTGCTTGAGACGGACGAAGTGACGGACAAGACACAAACTCGTCCGAGAAAATGTTTAATGTATAATCAACTCAGGAACTCTGAAAACCCATTTATCGGGTTCGCATATATATAATCCAAGCCAAAAAACATACGTCAGAACCAAAGCCACGCCTCTCAGGCGAGGCACGCTTTGGTGGTCATGTGACCGACAGGTGCAAGCAATTATAACCTCGGCGCCGCGGTTTGTCCGCCGGTTACGTCACCGGCTGGGGCAAGGAGATTATGTTACTGGTCTCGAGCTTTGGGGGACCCATGGGTCGCTACAGTACATTTCTTGGGGAATATTGCTGATTGTGTCACTAATTATTGCTTTTAATTCACCAAGAGTGTGTGCATTTGTAGCGGACACTATGTCCTTCATAACATCCCCAAAAAAGGAAATCTGGCGACATAAGATCTGGAGAACAGGGTAGCCATAATGACTTGGACACTACACGGTCACCAAAGAGTAGTCTACGTTCGTTCATGCTGTATCGCGAAGTGTGACTCGTGGCACCATCTTGCTGAACCATCCTTGGTTGATCTAGTCTTCTGTTACGTATCCAAGAAACTCATGGCTTATGATGATGTAACATTCCGAGTTTACTGTTTCTGAGAATAAAATTGGGCCAATAATTCTTTACTGACCTGGAGCAAATCAAATACCAATTTTTATGCCTCCGCCGCCAAAGTGTTTCATGAAATTGTCATGTACTCCCAATGGAGAACAAAAGCATGATAATGATGACATCATAGGTGAAGTGGTATACCAGCCAAAAATGTTAATTTTTTTTTTTAATCGCTTCTCTGAAACTGCTTCACCGATCAATGTGAAACCTGTCATGACTGGTGAAAATGTGATACTTGAAAACAGCTGAAGGGATTTAACTAAAACTTGTTTATTTTAGGACAGTGAACGATGGCATCTACCCGTTGTGGGACTACGCCGAGGCATATTGGCGACACAGTCGCATTGCTCTAGTTACCTCCGCCACAAAAAGTGGATGGAGGTTACGTGTTTGGAATGCAATGGCCTTTCATGCATTACATAAGGTTGTTCACTGAGCCACAAACAAGTGTCTTGTGAATTTACATGCTCAGAAAGATGAAACCATGCTTTGTCTGTGAAAAACATAATATTAAAGCGCGGTATTACGCGCGCTGCTTGTGAGCAAGGAGGAAGCGGACAACGCGGTAATTTGTAAGAGTCTTTATTCAAGAGCTCACTGTAATACTGAGCTGCTCAGGGCTGCGCGCCCCGTGTATATCGTGAGGCCACTCTCCCGGGCGTGGCCCACCCCCACTTGGTGTGCGGGGTGATGTCACCACGTCAGTGCTTTCGTGTCCGCCACACGTGCCCCCCCAGAATCCCCGCGCACCTGAAGGGTCAGTTTGCGGGGCAAACGGATGACCCGGCCGAAGCGCCCCCTGGCGACTGGCGGCGTCTGGGATGCAGGGATGCCATCTGGGATGCCACCGGCTGCCCCTGGGATGGGTGCAGGACCGGGGGGCGGCGGGGCGGCGGGGCTGGGCGGTGCCGGGGGTCCGCCCGCAGGGGGGCGGCACCGACGCGGGGGTCGGGCCACTGGCGGTGGATGGTCCACGTCGAGGTGGGCCGGCTTGAGGCGGTCCACAGAAACGCAGTCAGGAGTACCGCCGATGTCCAGGGTGAAGTGCTTCACCCCGGTCTCCAGCACGCGGAAAGGCCCGTCGTACGGGGGCCGCAGTGGTGTCCGGTGGGCATCGTGGCGGACGAAGACGTACTCCGCCGTGCGAAGCTCCGGGGCGACGTGCGTCGGTGGGTGCCCGTGGCGTGCCGTTGGCACCGGGGCGAACCTCTGGGCGGTCTCCTGCAGAGCGGAGTGCTGCTGTGCCGCGGACCATGGTGCCGTGGAGTCGGGGAGGAACTCGCCCGGCACCCGCAGCGGTTGTCCGAAGACCAACTCCGCCGCGGATGCGAGCAGGTCCTCCTTGGGCACCGTCCGGAGGCCCAGCAGGACCCAGGGGAGCCTGTCGACCCAGCCGCCGTCGCGGAGGGTGGCCCGGAGCGCGGCCTTCAACGACCGGTGAAATTGCTCACACAGGCCGTTAGCCTGGGGGTGGTAGGCCGTGGTTCGGTGCAGCCGGACCCCGAGCCCCTGTGCGACCGCCCCCCAGAGCTCCGAGGTGAACGGGGGCCGCGGTCGGACATGATATCTGAGGGGGCGCCGAACCGGGCGACCCAGGTGGCGATGAAAGCCTGCGCGATGTCCGCCGCCGTCGTTGACGCCAAGGGCACGGCCTCCGGCCACCGGGTGGTGTGGTCCACCATGGTGAGGACGTGGGTGAAACCCCGCGACGGGGGCAGAGGTCCCACCAGGTCCACGTGGACGTGGTCAAACCGGCGTTCCGGCACCATAAACGGGGCCAACGGGGCCTGGGTGTGCCGGTGCACCTTGGTGCGCTGGCACGTGAGGCACGTCCTGGCCCAGCCGCGGACGGCCTTCCGGAGGCCATGCCAGACGAATTTGTCGGCGATCAACCTTTGGGAGGCCCTCGCGCCCGGGTGGGACAGGCCGTGGATGGCGTCAAACACCTGGCGCTGCCAGCCCGTGGGCACGATGGGGCGAGGCCGCCCGAGGGAGACGTCGCACAAGAGGGCCACGCCCGCACCGTCGAACGGCATCTCGGTGACGCGGAGGCCCGTGACGGCGGTCCGCAAGGCCTGGACGTCGGGGTCAGTGGCCTTGTCCGCTGCCATCAGGGCATAGTCGATGCCGAGGTGGACTGCGTGGGCGACGGCCCGGGAAAGGCAATCCGCCACCGGGTTGTCCTTCCCCGCGACGTGCCGGATGTCTGTCGTGTACTCGGACACGGCCGAGAGGTGACGCTGCTGCCGGGCCGACCACGGCTCGTTGACCTTGCCCATCGCGAAGATCAGCGGCTTGTGGTCGACGAAGGCCGTGAACGCACGACCCTCGAACAGATGGCGGAAGTGCCTGACCGCCAAGTGAAGCCCGAGCAACTCGCGGTCGAAGGTACTGTAACGGCATTCGGGCAGGCGAAGCTGCCGGTTAAAGAACGCCAGCGGTTGCCAAGCTCCACGCACCCATTGCTCGTGCACCGCGCCCACCGCGTAGTCCGAGGCGTCGGTGGTGAGGGCGATCGGTGCATCAGGCGCCGGGTGCGCGAGCATGGTGGCGTTAGCCAAGGCGAGCTTCGCGCCCGTGAACGCCGAGTCCATCTGCTCGGTCCAGGTAACGTCGCCTTTGCCCGGCTTACCTCGGAGAGCTACGTGCAGGGGGCGCAGGAGCTGGGCGATACGGGGCAGGAACCGATGGTAAAAGTTCACCATGCCCAGGAACTCCTGCAGCCCCCTGATCGTGCGGGGGTGCGGAAACCCCTTCACCGCCTCCACCTTGGCCGGCAGGGGGACGGCTCCGTGCCTGGTGACGCGGTGCCCCAGAAAATCGATTACGGCGACGCCGAACCGGCACTTTGCGGGGTTCACAATCAGGCCATGCTGGCCCAGGCGTTCGAAGAGCGTGCGGAGGTGGTGTAGGTGCTCTTTGCGGGACGCACTGGCGACGAGGATATCGTCCAGGTAGACGTATACAAAATCCAGGTCGCGCAGGACGCTGTCCATCAGCCGCTGGAATGCTGTGGATCAGCATCAGCCTCGGGATCCACGAGGTGGGCCGCACCGACTCTCGCCCGCGTGTCCGAAGCCGCGAAGTACCTGTCCGCCTCGGCGGCCAATGCTCGGGGTTCCATTAGCACAGTCCCGGCCAACGCGAGGCGTACCTGTGCTGGAAGTTGGCGATGGAAAATCGCCCGGAATAGAGAACCAGGGGCTTCGTCGCCCAACAGTGACAGCATATGGTCCATTCGGACCGACGGGCACGTGTCGCCGAGCTTGGGGAGATCCAGGAGGCGGTCGGCCCGTGCGTCCTCCGTGAGGGCGAACGTGGCTAGGAGCAGCCGCTTGAGTGCCTCGTACTTGTGGCCCTCCGGTGGGTGGCAAAGGACGGACACAACTCGAGCGGCCGTGCCGGGCCCGAGGGAGGCGATGACGTGGCAGTAGCGCATGTTGTCGCCGGTGAGGCGCCGAAGCTGAAACTGGGCTTCGGCTTGGACGAACCAAACTTCAGCCTGGGCCTCCCAAAATTCGGGAAGTTTAACCGACATCGCGTTGTTGGCCATGGCAATGGCGTCGTGTTTGGAAGGATCACTACGGCAGATCCAACGTCGAGGGTCACCAGTAAAGCGCGGTATTACGCGCGCTGCTTGTGAGCAAGGAGGAAGCGGACAACGCGGTAATTTGTAAGAGTCTTTATTCAAGAGCTCACTGTAATACTGAGCTGCTCAGGGCTGCGCGCCCCGTGTATATCGTGAGGCCACGCCTCTCTCCCGGGCGTGGCCCACCCCCACTTGGTGTGCGGGGTGATGTCACCACGTCAGTGCTTTCGTGTCCGCCACAATATCCAAAAGATTGTCTTGTTCTCTTACCATCCTCTGAAGCCACTCACAGTAGGCTACATGTTTCTCTTGATGTGGCTACGGTAACTAATGCACTGCATGAATTTTGTAGAGATAAAGTTTGAGTATCTTGACCACCTTCCTTGCACTGGAATACAAACAGTGAGCTGGTCTTGCTTCCATTCTTTCCCGCACGTAATCCACTTCCTCTGACGTAACAACACTTGGCTGGCTTACATGCTTTTTAACTTTCTTTAACGAAGCCTGTTTCTCTGAACTGCTTCACCAATTTCCATGTCACTGATTTTGAAGGTTTCGTACGACCACCAAAGCGACTTTTAAATGCAATTTGACATTCCCTAAAGGATGCATTCTTGATGTAATGTTTGACGAGAAAAGGCGTTCTTCCACAGTGAGCGCCATGGTGTGACCGTTAAACGTCACTGCCCGATCACGTGATATCCGATAACTCAGGGTTATTTTACGTCTTTGTGCAACATGAGGCTACATTTAATCAAAATATTAGGTTCCTATCATATATAGGTTTTAGTGTATGGGAATTATTTATGGTTCTCAAATAAAACTAGAACAGCACTCTTCAACATCACGACATTGACCGATATGCCTCCGCACACATTATTACATCATGATAATACTTGTACTGTTACGGATTCGTCACTTCCGCTGTTGTGGTTTTCATCCACTTGACACACTTCTGGTTCTATGTATTATTATTATCATTGTTTAAGTGAAATGGCCATTAGTATTATCACAATGTAAAAGGGTTAACTTTAAATGCAACCGGGAACCGGATCGGGAACCGGATGACGACGAGAAGGAGAGGAAGAAGAAGAAAGAAGGCGTGGCGAGTGAAGTTGGACAAGACGCGTGGCTTCCAGCTCCGTAGCGAGCATTATCAAACGAAAGTCGCGAGTGAACTTTGAGCTTCCTTGAAAGGAATTTCCTGTGATAGGTGTTATCGCTGGAGGATAGAGAAACCTGCGTAGTCAGGTTTAGGTGTGGAGATTCTGAAGAATCATCGCCGGGTCGCTTCGTCTCAATTAAGAGCCGTCGGCCATTTTGATCCTCGCGCTTCGTTCACCGAAAAAGGTTTTTGCTATGCGTCAGCTTTTCCCACCATCCTGTCGTCTGTCGGGTATGTGTGTGCGCAAACGCTGCATTTGAAGATTACGCTGCGGTTCGCTGATTGAACTGTGAACGTGCACATCGAGTTTGCCTTTGGTTTTGGACCACGTGACTTGCTACGCTTTGCCTACGCTTACACCTCGTCAGCATCAACGGGGTGCGGGTCTCGATTCGACCTCGCTCTGACACTCGCTGGAGGGGATCACCTTTGAGTTATAGAGACATTGAGGAGTGTTCCCTTTTCACTCACTCGGAGTGCAGTGAGTTATATTACTTTAGCTGATGGTACTGTAGCGGCTACCGCTGGGTTTTCACAATCGCCTTGCACCTATCAAGGACGCGGAGCGATCACCATGCCGGGCTCGTCCAGGACGCCCGGGAAGGCCCGCGCTCAACTTGCCAGGCCTCGGTCGAGACGCCCGGGCAGGCTCGCCCTCAACTTGCCAGGCCGCAGCCAGGACGCTCGGCCACGCCCCCTCTCACCTTTCCTGGGAAAACGCTCCGGGATAATGTGTGTATATATATTGCTGCCCGATAAACGGGCTTTTCAGAGTACCTGAGTGTTTTGTTTGAATAAAGCAACTCGGACGAATTCCAGCTTTTTGTCGCGTCCATTCTTCCGATCGACGTGGGAGCCCGAGCTCCTTCAGTACCATCATAAAATGTATTGAGTGTACTTTTGATGGCCATTGGTTGTATCGTTATTCCTGTGTGATTTTTAATACAATATTTGTTCGTTTATAATCATTGGTGTGGTGTCACTATTGATTTTGACACGGAGTATCACATTTTTTCTACCGTGGCTCCTCTCGGGGCTCGGAGGTACATCGTGACCAGGGGGTCGGAGAGGAACACATAACAGAAATTTGGGGCTCGTCTGGGATAAAATTCCCTAATAACATCCGTTCGGGATTGCCCCAGATTGAAATTGGGGGCTCGTACTGTGGAGAAATTGGGGGCTCGGCTTTGCTGATTAAATTCCCTAAATCTCATACTGTGGATTAAATTCCCTAAATTTAGTCCGGGAAAGAATTCCCTAACATTCCTAGAATTCCCAAATTTGGAATTTTTTCCAATATTCCCAAATGTTTCAAAAAATTGGAAAATTTTTGTGTGAAGGTTAACAGGTGTTAACTGATAGTCACCATGGTGTTTGATGCAGGAAAGTTTGCGGCGTCCCCTAGTGAGGCACAGTTCCAAGCATTAAAAAAATCGGAACTCTTGATATTGGCCAGACATTTTAGCTTGGAGGTCCGAGCTAATATGAAGAAAGCAGAGATGCAGAGATTGGTGATAGAATCTCTGGTGGGACAAGGAACATGGAAAGAGGTAGCCTTGGATTGGTTACCCGAGGAACAAGAAAATGTGGAGCTCCGGAAAATGGAGATGCAATTGCAGAGCCAGGAAAGGTTAAAAGCAGAGGAAAGGATAGCTGCAAGAGAACTCGAAGAGAGAAGAGAAAAGGAAAGAGCAGAGGAAAGGAGAGTTGAAAGAGAACTCGAGGAAAAAAGAGCAGAACAGGCAAGGGAACTCGAAGAGAGAAGAGAAAAGGGAAAAGCAGAGGAGAGAAAAACCGAAAGGGAGTTAAGGGAACATGACATGGAGCTTCAGAATGAAATTAAATGCAAAGAGCTGGAGTTAATGAGAGAACGGGGAGAGGTACCATCCATGCCGGCTAGTTCGACAACTTGTCAGAACACCTGAACACCGGACTTATCCTCCGGGGGGCTCGAGACACACCACGAGTTTCTCCTCCGGGCCTACTTGCGCTTTTTGCAAGAAACCTGGACACTTGATGTCCCGATGTTATGCTATGGAAAGGCAAAATCAGGAGCGGAGTCAGACAAGTACAACTCCGAATGCAATGGCAAATGTGAGATATCGCCCTCAAAAGGGTTACCAACCATTTATTTCAGAGGGGTTTGTGTCATTGGATGGAGACTCGACTAACCAGAAACCGGTTAGGGTATTGAGGGACACAGGAGCACATCAATCTTTGATGCTTGAAGGCATTTTGCCATTGTCAGAGAAGACGGCAACTGGTGTTAGTGTTCGTTTACAGGGGGTTGGTGGCTGTGTTAAAGCTCCACTTCATGTCATCCATTTAGAGTCTGATTTGGTGTCCGGACCGGTCACCGTAGGTCTACAAGCCACTCTTCCTGTAGAGGGAGTATCTTTTGTTATCGGGAATGATTTGGCTGGTGGTCAAGTTTCTGGTAACCCGATGTTTGTTAAAAAGCCTAGTATGGAAAGTAACACTACCCAAGTCAGGGATGGAGGCAATGTTGGCAAGCTCTTTGTAGGTGGACTGAACTTCAAAACAAGGAAAGATGTTCTGGCCTTTGTCTTCGGCAAATATGGCCCGCTTTTGGAAGTGCTGCTGATAAAAGACAGGGAGACACAAAAGTCAAGAGGGTTTGGCTTTGTCACGTTAGAAAAGACAAAGGACGCCAGAGATGCAGAAAAGGATCTGAATAACAAGGAGTTGGAGGGTCGGACCATAACAGTAGAGAAGGCATTTCATAGGTGTCGAGGGGGCTACAGAGGAGGACAATGTGGAAGTAGTGGTTTTGGTGGTGGCCGCAGTCGATATTACTATGGAGGCTCCCAGAGTTATGGCAGCTCCCGAAGGAATGATTAATCAGAGTAGTGGCCGAGAAGAGACCGCTATTCATGTGACTACAAGCGGTCCAACCGTGATTATTATGGAAGTTCGGAAGAGTTGAAGCACTGAATGCTGCGGAGCAGCCGAGCCAAGATTCCTACACGGATTAACCGTGAACTCCACGTTCCTAAAGGCGTCCATGTAGTGAACTTTCCTACACGGATTAACCGTGAACTCCACGTTCCTAAAGGCGTCCATGTATTGAATACTTCCAGGCCTCACCACCCAACCACCACGGAACCTGGCTCTCAGCTCGGCCTCCCGGAAAAAGTGCTGCAGATTTGCTTGACTTTGGATTTTTGATCACTACCCCTTAACCTTCATTCAAAATAAACTAAAAGTAAAAAATCAGAGGGTGATGAAATGGAGTTTGGCGTTGCAGGAGTCCAACTGAGAAATTGAACATGTAAAGGGCAGGGACAATGCCATTGCTGATGCTTTGTCCAGAGTGAATTAACTTTGAAAATCTCTGTGGGTTGTTCGAAGTTTTGTTGCTTTATTTTTGGGAAATATTGATTATTGTTGCTCATGGGAATTGATGATTTCGTTGTGAGTTTACTTTTGTTTGTTTAAAGAGTTTGCCTGCAAAGAAAGTTTTCGCTGTGTTCAGACTTTCTTTCTTGGGGGGGGGGGGGGGGAGGGGGGAGTGTTATGGATTCGTCACTTCCGCTGTTGTGGTTTTCATCCACTTGACACACTTCTGGTTCTTTGTATTATTATTATCATTGTTTAAGTGAAATGGCCATTAGTATTGTTACGGTAATAACACAATTGGTGTCCAAAATTTGGGCTAAATAAATTTAGTCCCAGGTTCGAATCCCAACTCCTGACTACCAATTGTTATGGACGCGGTTAAAGATGTTATATTTGCCGAGCGGAGGCTCCACGACCGAACAGTTATTCCCCTAACTAAAACCCGATTTACCCCAAACTTTGGCTAGATCGCGCCACCGCTATTCAATCGGGAAAACTCTAAAGCGACCGAATGCAAAGAGGAAGAAGACGTACAGAAGAGTAACTGGATTTATTATTTACACACATATAAGCAAGCAGAAAGCAGTCACGTTTATTTATAGGGACATGAGACGCAGGTGACACAGTGAAATCTTTAGCTTATACAAGCTTAATTACCTACCCAGGACAGAACAAACAAAGACGACTCACACGGGGAATGATGACAGGAATTGGCTGGAAGGAGAGGAAAGTCCACTGGGTCCGGCAGCACGATCCGCACGTTGGGCAGCCGCCGTTCCTTCGTGGCCCTGCTCCGAACTGCCGTCCAGGCCCCTAAGTGGCTGGCGAGTGTTGTTGCTGCTGCTGCTGTAGACACTGCCGCTCGCGAGCAAGGTGACGAATAGCAGGCTTGGTGCTTCCTTGGATGATCTCTGCTTGTTGGACCTCACAACTCAGCTCTTTCTTGGACCCTCTCTCTTCTCAGCTCATCTGCCTTGGACCTTTTTGCGACTCTCTTAAAAGCTCCTCTCCTTTCTCAGCCCATCTCATGTCTCTCCCTCCTTGTCTCAACTGCTTGGACTCCCTCTCGTCTGCTCTTGGGAACGCCCCGCCCCTCAACCTTTTCGAACCTCCCCCAAACATTCTCTCTCCGCCCTCTCAAGCCAAACCCCTTGTTCATGGTTGGTCGAGTGGGGCTGGCTCACTCCTCCCCTCCCTGACGAGGTGGGGACCCGCCTTTCTTCACCAACCCTGCCTCGTGGTCAATGGCAGCAATTGGAGGGGATGTAATTGGCAATGGCGATCGAGGCCTGGCAATGACGAAAGGGGAAATGGAGGTTTTGGGAATGGGAATGAAGGGAATCTATCTCTTTCACTGGTGCAATGGAGTATTTCAATTAATGGGAGACACAGCCTTACCCTAAAACACATAATAAGATATAACTATCGAACAGGGGTATTCTATGATTGGCTGACGTGTATGCTTTTGGACTAATTATGGGACGCCCTTTGACCTTTACACAACTCCGGAGGCAGGAGGCGCAGAATAAACAATAATAATAATAAAGCACACAATAAAAAAAATACAGTCCTCATATCCGCAACACTGCACCCTCCTCCTCTTAGGCACGTACCGGGCCGAAAACTTTTATTTAGTGTGACACGTAGGTGTAGTTCCATCTACTTTTAACCTGACCCTGAGTGCGACAGTTTTAAAACATAAATAAATGTGTCCCGCTGCTCCATTGCACCCTGCCTAACAGACTCACGCCCACAGTTAACCGAATTGCGGAATGGTCTTCAAACTACACACTGACGGTGGGGAGCATTATTTACAATTGACACTACTTTTATTTACAAGACTAACCCAGGACCTGTAATTGTTCTTTCTGGGGGGAGACAGTCTGCTCTACATCGACGCACCATGAAAGCACCCAAAAACGCACCAATACACCCCCAAGCACCAATCGGTGCAGTCACCATTGTTCAATGAATAAAAATAAACCAACAACCCCTAACCCTGCAGGTGGTCTCTTGCTCTTCGGCTCCCTCTGCTGGCTATTATTATTTCTTCCAGTTGTTGTCTTTTCCTTCATTTTCTTACTGGCGGCCTATTTGCAATAAAGCTTGCCCAAACGTGTCCATTTTATTTATCTTTATTTATGGCCCACAGGGCCGACTACGTGTGGTTCACCTGTGGGGCATCGGTGCCCTGTGGCCAAAGTCCGCCAGCAAGATTTCAGGCCCTCATGGCCGGTTCCAGCAGAGGGGCCATGCCCCAACCCATGGGGTCCATAAGTGGTGCTCGGCCACAGACATGTGGTCCATAATGTGGTGCATCGATGCAGACAGCTGGTTCTGAGAGTTCCGGGCGCACAATGGCCGACTCACGCACGCTCCCCTCGGCGCCCAATGGCGCACAGGTCATGTGGGAGACAAAAGGGGGAAGACAAATGAGTGAGGGGTAAGGTCACAAGGGTACACATCAATAAGGCAATGCAAGGCGAAATGCGTATGGAGGGCGAAGTGAGAAAGCTCGTCCCTACCGTACGTCACCCCCCTGTCACCTACACTACCCTTGCCCTTACCCAATATGTACAAAATCTACACCTTTACAAATTCGGCGCTACCGTCACGTCTTCCCCATATTTCCCCAATACCAAATTCGTCTCCACAATCCCTCAACTTCAAAATTTACTATCACCCAATTCATCACCAATCCTCATAAGGAGGAAGAGATGGAACAACAAAGCACAATGTCACACCCACGTCATGATGCGTCTCACAATCCAAACATTTGCATCAGTAAAATAACAAAACTTGGCATGGTGTGGAGTACCTGTCACCTCAGGTGAGTGGATGCAGATGGTGCGAGGAGATCCTTCATCCTATCTACCCTCTAAATGACTTTAACACACTTTACATTACCCGGGGTCTTTCCCTGCCAATCCATTGGCCAACTTACACTATGGGTTCTAAAAACCAAATTCCCATTGACCAAACTGTGGTGCTTCTCAATTTGGGGTCTCACTCCCCCGATTCATCTCTCGGTGCCCTTGCACAATTTCTGGGCTGTGACATGTAGCTCTCCCAGCAGGTCTACCCACCTGCACACCTCCACCACTGCAGTTGCCACCCGAGCTTACCTAGCTCCTCACCCTAACCTAACTAACTGGGGAAGGCCCCTCCTGGCTCTGTCACCCCACTCGGTGCCCTCTGGCACTGGGCTACCCGGGTCCGTCCTCCGGATCCTCGGGCCCCATCCACAACAACTACTCCCGGCTCCCAGAGCCCACCTGCGGCCTCACCTGGCCGACATCCTCACAGTGGTGGAGTGCCCAAACCAACTACACACACTAACAGGCTACACGCCCAGCCATTTCCACAACACTAATGCACCCATCCGAACATCATGCTTCCACCCGCACCACAGATGCCAATATCCAACCACAATTTACCTGTACCCTCTACCTAACACTTACACTACCCGCCCGGGGTATTCGTGATGGGGGTCCACTCTTCCCCCATTCACACCTTCGCACCATCCACTCCACTCCACTCCACAATTTCCACCATACTCACTCCACAACCATCCATTCCAATACTCCATATACTCCACACTACCATTTCTTCCACACAACCATTTATTCCATACACCTGTTGGTGCACACCTGTGCACTCACACCTGGTGCCACCTGCACCCTCCTTCCTTCCTGGACCATTTGGTCAACACAACACACATCACCATCACTCCCTCATACACCGCTCCATCCACCTGTCCAGTTGCACACCTGTGCAATCACACCTGTTTCTTACACACTGCTCAATACACTTCTATACACCTTCAACACTCACACGGCATCATCTGAACTAACTACTCCCCTCTAACTTAGTGCTCCCCGTCTTCCCTTTAAACTAAGCACATACCACGTCATTATCATCCACACTAATCTACCTGCGTCCCCACTACAGGTATCCTTGTCACTAACTAACCTTAACGTCACCTAAGGTCAATCTCTAGGGCCCTACACATTATCCAAACGCACCCGGGCTAGTTTTCACTGCCATACACCCCATAACTCTAGTGCTCCTTTGCCCCCCTCTGTGAGGGATGGTGGATTGCCCATCCCACCACATCGGAGAGGTCCCACTATCAAGTTTGCTCACCAAATTTCAGCCAATCAAAAATTTTGCCAATCATCTGCCAATCACCGTACCAATCATCAAATTTTGCCTTTTTCTAATTTTGGGTCCAAAACACTAACCTCATCACCCGTCTACTTATTAGATCCTCTCGGTGCGCCAATTCACTTCTACAGCCCGGCTTCGTAAAGCCGAGCAATGAATGCGGGTTCTTTGGTGCCGGCGGCTGGATGCGTCCGGCACTCGGTGCAGGGACGGAGGCTTACCCGGGCCGAGATCCCACGCACCATCTCAGCACAGAGCCGTCCAATGGCCCGATCTCGACCTGCCGGAACGTCTCCACAAAAAGTGGTCGCCATGACGACCCTTCCTATCGGGCTGCCCGCTCCACCGAGTGGAGCTCGGACGCGGCCGTTCCAAGCGCGGCCCAGCGTGGATCCCGTACGGCGGTCCTTTCGAACCCGCCGTGGTTCGGATCCCCACTGGTCCTCGCGGCACGCGAAACCCGGCACGCACCGAGGGCCCGATTCGGCTATAAGTCGCTCTAACCTCTAACCCGGTTACCGTCGATGCCTCACCTGCATGCTTACACCCAGCAGCCCGTTCCTTGCTCATACATCCAGCTGTTCCCATGCTCCTCGTCACTGCACCTTCTCTAACACACCCAGGTACACTCATTCCGCTCACAGACTTGGTCACACACCTGACCACCGAACACCTTGGCACACATTCGTCGCTCGCACACCTCACCAACACACCTCTTCGCGCCCCCTCCTCGGTCACCTCCTCTGTGACAATCACAGGTGTGCTCTCACTCGCACACCCAACCACGTGCCTCACGACCAACTCAAGTGTGCATTCCCACACACGCTCTACCATTCCAGGTGTGCATCCTTCCATTCCAGGTGTACATCCTCGCTCACCTGTCACAACCAACTCACGCTCCGTGTCACTCTCACTACTTTCACCACCACTCTTGACAGCACACTCACCCTCACTCTCGACAGCACACTCTTTCCTCATGCACCCGTCCGTTACACACCTTTCTCGCGCACACTCTCCCGTTACATCCTCTGTAACACTCACCACAGGCGTGCATTCTTCCTCACTCTTGACAGCGTACTCTTTCCCCATGCACCCGTCCATTACACACCTTTCTCGTGCATCCTCTTGCGCACACTCTCCTGTTACTTCCTCCGTAACACTCACCACAGGCGTGCATGCTTCCGTTACATCCCTTGTAACACTCCTCACTACGCGCTTCCATGTGCTCCCTCGCACACGCGCTACGACCGACTCACTCTCGACAGCACACTCACTCCTCGGCGCGCACTTTTTCCTCACACACCCCATGGTCGGACATTCTCGCACACCTCTTTTTTCGCACACCAGACCTGTCGCACACTTCACCAACGGCCTCTCACGAACACCCGGGTCCACAACAACCCCCAAGCCGACTGAAGCTTTCCTCACATCATGTACATTTCCACGTATATCGCCACTCACCTCGGCACCTCGTCTCCGCACCTCCTTCGCCACCTGCAAACTCTTTATTTGGTTAGTAAGCACACCATTATGAGTTGAGCACCGACCTTGTACATATTCCATCACCTCCTCCTGTATTTCTCTCTTAGTTTCTGTCCGTCTCTTCTTAATTTCACTCACCTCTTCTTCCACTTCCTCTAATTTTTGCTTCACTTCTTTTATTTCCCGGTGCGTCTCCTCAAGTTCGTCCTCGAAGGCTACCTTGACCGTTTCTATGTGCGTCCTCACCTGCCGGTCCTTCGTCTCCATTACCTCCGTCACCTCGTCCAACCTCATTGTCAGTCCCTCACGTACCATCTGACATTGCTTCTGTGTCGCTATTAAGTCATTTTTAATTTCTTTTTGTGTCGCCTTTAACCCTCCTAGTACCGCAGTGTTCCTTTGAACCTGCTCCACTAACTCCGTCTGTCCCTCCGTCAGCTGTTCCACCTCCTCCGTCAGGTCCTCTATGCCCCCCTGTAACCTAGCCGTATTATTCCTCACCTCTTTCTCTATACGCTTTTCACCTCGCTTTACCTCCTCGCGTACCCCCGAGACCTCCTCACTTACACCTCGTCGTATCTCTTCTTTCATCTCCTCCATCCGGTTCCCCATCTGTTCGATTTCCCGGGCGGATTGCTCCCCTATTTCCCGCAATTTGTCTTCCATCCTATTTTCTAACCCCATTAACCCATTTTTCACCCCCTCTAACTGATTCTCCTGGGCAGCCATTCTATTTTCCACCCCCGTTAACCCATTCTTTACCTCTTTTATCCCGTTGTCTAACCCCTCAAATTTAGCTTCTAGCCGTTCCCCCATTTCTCCCATTTTGCCCCCCATTTCGCCCCCCAATCGCTCACTATCAGCCCTCGCTCCGTCCCTCATTACCCCCATTTGGCCCTCCAATCGCTCACTCTGAGCCTCCATCCGGTTCCCCATTTGTCCCATTCGCTCACCCTGAGCATCCATTTTTGCTTCTAGCCTGTCCATAAGGGCCCCCATTTGTAACATTAAAAGGTCCGAATCCCCCAGCGGCGCTGCTACGGTCACGGGCGCGGCTAGATTTGGTGCCGCTGTAACCGCGTGCGCAAAGGCGCCATTTTGCGCGCCTGATACCTCGTGCGCGAGAGCGCCATTTTGCGCGTCTGATACCCCCTCAACCACATCCTCCATATACATTTCCCCGAGGTCCTGGGTCGATTCCACCCCGTCTATCTCTCCCACCGGCATTCCGTCGCCTTGACCAGCCATTGCGCCATTTCAAAATTCGGGTTTTGCTTTAAAAACAAAACAATTTCCAGCTGCTTGTAATTTTGAGCGCGTTAAGCGTGCTTCGGGCCTCGTATCTCACTCCCTGACACCAATTGTTACTGTAATAATACAATTGGTGTCCAAAATTTGGGCTAAATAAATTTAGTCCCAGGTTCGAATCCCACTCCTGACACCAATTGTTACGGTAATAACACAATTGGTGTCCAAAATTTGGGCTAAATAAATTTAGTCCCAGGTTCGAATCCCAACTCCTGACTACCAATTGTTACGGACGCGGTTAAAGATGTTATATTTGCCGAGCGGAGGCTCCGCGACCGAACATTATTCCCCGGACTAAAACCAGATTTACCCCAAACTTTGGCCGGATCGCGCCACCGCTATTCAATCGGGAAAACTCTAAAGCGACCGAATGCAAAGAGGAAGAAGACGTACAGAAGAGTAACTGGATTTATTATTTACACACATATAAGCAAGCAGAAAGCAGTCACGTTTATTTATCGGGACATGAGACGCAGGTGACACAGTGAAATCTTTAGCTTATACAAGCTTAATTACCTACCCAGGACAGAACAAACAAAGACGACTCACACGGGGAATGATGACAGGAATTGGCTGGAAGGAGAGGAAAGTCCACTGGGTCCGGCAGCACGATCCGCACGTTGGGCAGCCGCCGTTCCTTCGCGGCCCTGCTCCGAACTGCCATCCAGGCCCCTAAGCGGCTGGCGAGCGTTGTTGCTGCTGCTGCTGTAGACGCTGCCGCTCGCGAGCAAGGTGACGAATAGCAGGCTTGGTGCTTCCTTGGATGATCTCTGCTTGTTGGACCTCACAACTCAGCTCTTTCTTGGACCCTCTCTCTTCTCAGCTCATCTGCCTTGGACCTTTTTGCGACTCTCTTAAAAGCTCCTCTCCTTTCTCAGCCCATCTCATGTCTCTCCCTCCTTGTCTCAACTGCTTGGACTCCCTCTCGTCTGCTCTTGGGAACGCCCCGCCGGCGGGTTATATAGGCCCCGCCCCTCAACCTTTTCGAACCTCCCCCAAACATTCTCTCTCCGCCCTCTCAAGCCAAACCCCTTGTTCATGGTTGGTCGAGTGGGGCTGGCTCACTCCTCCCCTCCCTGACGAGGTGGGGACCCGCCTTTCTTCACCAACCCTGCCTCGTGGTCAATGGCGGCAATTGGAGGGGATGTAATTGGCAATGGCGATCGAGGCCTGGCAATGACGAAAGGGGAAATGGAGGTTTTGGGAATGGGAATGAAGGGAATCTATCTCTTTCACTGGTGCAATGGAGTATTTCAATTAATGGGAGACACAGCCTTACCCTAAAACACATAATAAGATATAACTATCGAACAGGGGTATTCTATGATTGGCTGACGTGTATGCTTTTGGACTAATTATGGGACGCCCTTTGACCTCTACACAACTCCGGAGGCAGGAGGAGCAGAATAAACAATAATAATAATAAAGCACACAATAAAAAAAATACAGTCCTCATATCCGCAACAGTATTATCACAATGTAAAAGGGTTAACTTTAAATTCAACCGGAAACCGGATCGGGAACCGGATTACGACGAGAAGGAGAGGAAGAATAAGAAAGAAGGCGTGGTGAGTTAAGTCGGGCAAGACGCGTGGCTTCCAGCTCCGTAGCGAGCGTTATCAAACGAAGGTCACGAGTGAACTTTGAGTTTCCTTGAAAGGAATTTCCTGCAATAGGTGTTATCGCTGCAGGATTGAGAAACCTGCATAGTCAGGTTTAGGCGTGGAGATTCTGAAGAATCCTCGCCGGGTCGCTTCTTCTCAATTAATAGCCGTCGGCCATTTTGAATCTCGCGCTTCGTTCACCGAAAAAGGTTTTTGCTACGCGTCAGCTTTTCCCACCATCCTGTCGTCTGTCGGGGATGTGTGTGCGCAAACGCTGCGTTTGAAGTTTACGCTGCGGTTCGCTGATTGAACTGTGAACGTGCACATTGAGTTTGCCTTTGGTTTTGGACCACGTGACTTGCTACGCTTTGCCTATGCTTACGCCTCGTCAGCATCAACGGGGTGCGGGTCTCGATTCGACCTCCCTCTGATACTCGCTGGAGGGGATCACCTTTGAGTTAGGGAGACATTGAGGAGTGTTCCTTTTTCATTCACTTGGAGCACAGCGAGTTATCTTACTTTAGCTGATGGTACCATCATAAAATGTATTGAGTGTACTTTTGATTGCCATTGGTTGTATCGTTATTCCTGTGTAATTTTTAATATAATATTTGTTCGTTTATAATCATTGGTGTGGTTTCACGATTGATTTTGACACGGAGTAACACATTTTTTCTGCCGTGGCTCCTCTCGGGGCTTGGAGGTACATCGTGACCAGGGGGTCGGGGAGGAACACGTAAAGGTACCAAGTTTGATTTAAATCCATTCAGCAGGTCTCAAGTTATCACATTTTTACCTGACATGACCTCTGACCTTTGCTGACCTTTGGCCTTTGACCTCAGGACCCCAAAATCTAATCAGCTCATCTTTACCACATTGTAGTCACCTGCACCTATATTGACTAAGATCCGTTCAGCCGTTCTCAAGTTATCTTGGTAATGAAAACCTATCATGGACGGATGGACGGACAGCCGGACGGACAACATAAAAACATAATGCCTCGGTCGACTTCGTCGGCAGAGGCATTTTAAAAAATCAGCCTGTAGTTGCCATAATCATCTCAATCAGTGCCCGATGCAATTTCCTCCTTTGTAACGTAAAAATGTCTCGATACGCCCTCACTAAATTCCTGCACAGAGTTAACACTACCTCTTTTGATCTAGAATTTACTACAATATAAGACCCGTCACTTCACTGACGGGAATGCCAATCTTATAGAGATAGATTTACGTATGCTCATGAGAGGCATTGAGGTCACCTGCATCTTCCCCTTCGTGAAACACCATGTCGCATTAATCCGCCACCCCTCATGTATGGAGAATACAGTGCAGAGGGGAAGAGGAACTTGTGCCATTTTTGCTTGCATAATAAATAGATGGTATTGTAGCGGCTACCGCTGGGTTTTCACAATTGCCTTGCACCTATCAAGGACGTGGAGCGATCACCATGCCGGGCTCGTCCAGGACGCCCGGGCAGGCTCGCCCTCAACTTGCCAGGCCGCAGCCAGGACGCTCGGCCATGCCCCCTCTCACCTTTCCTGGGCAAACGCTCAGGGATAATATGTGTATATATATTGCTGCCCGATAAACGGGCTTTTCAGAGTACCTGAGTGTTTTGTTTGAATAAAGCAACTCGGACGAATTCCAGCTTTTTGTCGCGTCCATTCTTCCGATCGACGTGGGAGCCCGAGCTCCTTCATTGGTGACCTACCGACATGGACACGGCAGTGGCCCTTAAACTGCCTACCTTCTGGGAGGCTCACGCGGCGGTTTGGTTCGCACAGGCGGACTCCCTGTTCGCCCTGCGAGGCATCACGGCCGACGACACCCGCTTCCACCATGTGGTAGCAGCGCTCGGTTCAGCCACCGCGGCCCGCGCCCTGAGCCTCCTCGAGAGCCCGCCAGCCGCTGACAAATACGGCGTGATTAAAAAGCTCCTCCTCGACGCTTTCGCCCTCCCATCGGCGGAACGCGCACGGCGCCTGCTAGACCTGCCCGAGCTCGGCGACACGCGCCCTTCCGAGCGAATGGACTACATGCTTTCGCTGCTCGGCGAGCACTCTCCCGCATTCCTGTTCCGGGAGCTGTTCCTCCGTCAGCTGCCCAGCCCGGTACGCCTCGCCCTGGCAAGCACGACGATCACGGATCCCCGTGCCCTTGCCAGGGAAGCCGACAAGATCTCCGCCGCAGGCCAGCGCATCGCAGCAGCGACCTGGGGCCCACCGCCGTCCGACGCAACACCCATGGCACCCGAGCACCCGGCACGGTCGACGACCAAACTGCCGACGCAATTGGCGGCCGCTACACCGAGCCGACCACCTCCAGCACGACGACCGGGGCCTCCACCTGACCAAGCGTGGTGTTACTATCAAGCCAGGTTCGGACAGAAGGCCCGGACATGCCGACCCCCGTGCACCTTCGGCAGGCCGGGAAACGGCCGGGCCGGCGTTCATTACCAGCCATGAGCACCGGCCACACGGGCAACTTACTGTTCATCATGGATAAAGCGTCCGGACGGCGCTTCCTGTGCGACACCGGTGCCCAACTGAGCATCATACCCGCCTCTGACCAGGACAGGCAGTCCGCGGTTTGCGGCCCATCCTTGGTTGCGGCCAACGGATCGGCCATCCGCACCTTCGGCCCGCGCAACGTCACCCTCTGCTTCGGCAGCCAACGCTTTGCTTGGACGTTTGTAACCGCAAACGTGCCCATGGCTCTACTAGGCGCCGACTTCCTCTGCGCACACGGACTGCTTGTGGACGTCCAACGGCGTCGTTTAATCAACGCCGAAACCTTCAGCTCCCTGGTATGCACATTGAGCAGCTCCGTGCCGACTGAGCTGGCATGCGCCCTCCCGGCGGCGAATGAGTTTGCTCGCCTGCTCACGGAGTTCCCGGCCCTCACGCGGCCGACGTTTTCGGCCGTCGCAGTACGGCATGGGATCGAGCACCACATACCAACCACGGGCCCGCCGGTCTACGCCAGAGCCCGCCGCCTCGACCCAGCCAAGCTCGCCATGGCCAAAGCCGAGTTCGACGCTTTAGAACACCTCGGCATCGTGCGGCGCTCCGATAGCGTGTGGGCTTCGCCACTACACATCGTCCCAAAGCCAGGGGGCGGCTGGCGCCCATGTGGCGACTACCGCCGCCTTAATGACGCTACCACCCCCGACAGGTATCCGATCCCGCACATCCAAGACTTCTCCGCCCGTCTGGCGGGACGGGTCATTTTTTCGAAAATTGATCTCATACGGGGATATCACCAGGTACCTGTCAGGGCGGCCGACGTCCCTAAAACGGCAGTCATCACGCCGTTCGGCTTATTCGAATTCTTACGGATGCCTTTTGGTCTCAAGAACGCGGCTCAGGCGTTCCAGCGCTTGATGGACGGCGTGCTGCGTGACCTGCCGTTCCTTTTCGTTTACCTGGACGACATCCTCGTCGCCAGCATGACCCGGGCCGAGCACCTCCGAACACTGTTCGGGCGCCTCAGCGAGCACGGCCTCATCGTCAACCCGGCCAAATGCCACTTCGGCACGATGGCCGTTGATTTTTTGGGCCACCACATCACCAAGAACGGGGCCGTGCCGCTGCCAACCAAGGTCGAGGCCATCACCACGTTCCCGCGTCCCCGCACCATAAAGGCCCTGCAGGAATTCCTGGGAATGGTGAATTTTTATCACCGCTTCGTGCCCCGCGCTGCTCAACTCATGCGGCCCCTCTACGAAGCCCTCCGGGGCAAGCCGGCCAAGCACGACATCGCCTGGTCCGCAGCAATGGATGCGGCCTTCCAAAGCTCAAAGCGGGCCCTCGCCGACGCAACACTGCTCGCTCACCCGGTGCTCAACGCTCCCATCGCCCTCACCACGGATGCCTCCAACTACGCGGTGGGCGCCGTACATGAGCAATGGGTGAACGGGGTTTGGCAGCCACTCGCTTTTTTCAGCCGGCAGCTCCGGCCGAACGAGCTCAAATACAGCACGTTTGACCGTGAGCTCCTCGGTCTGCACCTGGCTGTCCGCCATTTCCGCCACCTCCTGGAGGGCCGACCTTTCACGGCGTTCGTCGACCACAAGCCGTTGGTTTACGCAATGGCCAAGGTCACGGAGCCGTGGTCGGCCCGCCAACAGCGCCACCTCTCCGCCATGTCGGAGTTTACCACGGACATCCGGCACGTCGCCGGCAAAAACAACGCCGTGGCCGACTGTCTTTCCCGGGCCAGCGCGAACGCGGTCCACCTGGGCGTGGACTTCGCGCCTATGGCGGCGGACCAAACCACCGACACCACGGTGCAAGCCCTCCGGGCGGCGGACACGGGCCTCCGCCTGGCCGACATCCCCTTCGTGGACACTGTCCTGCTCTGCGACGTCTCCCAAGGCCAGCCTCGCCCCATCGTGCCCGTCACCTGGCAACGCCGCATCTTCGCCTCCCTCCACGGCCTTTCCCACCCGGGCTGGAAAGCTTCCCAGAAGCTGGTGTCGGCGCGATTCGTCTGGCACGGCCTTCGTCGGGACGTCCGCGATTGGACCAGCACCTGCACAGCCTGCCAACGGGCCAAGGTCCACCGACACACCCAGGCCCCGCTGGCACCTTTCACCGTGCCCGAATGACGTTTCGACCACGTCAACGTGGATCTGGTGGGCCCCCTCCCCCCGTCACGGGGGTTCACACACCTGCTCACCATGGTGGACAGGACCACCAGGTGGCCGGAGGCCGTTCCCCTCGTCTCCACCACCACCGCCGACGTGGCGCAGGCTTTCATCGCCACCCGGGTCGCCCGCTTCGGCGCACCGGCGGACATCTCATCAGACCGCGGACCACAGTTCACCTCCGAGCTGTGGGGCGCGGTCGCCCGCAACCTGGTAGTCAAGCTCCACCGTACTACGGCCTACCACCCCTAAGCAAACGGGTTGTGCGAGCGATTCCACCGCTCCATGAAGGCCGCGCTCATGGCCGGCCTTCAAGACGGCGGTTGGGCCAACCGGCTGCCGTGGGTCCTTTTGGGCCTCCGCACGGCCCCCAAGGAGGACCTCCAGGCATCCACCGCCGAGCTTGTCTACGGCCAGGCGCTACGCGTCCCGGGCGAATTCGTGCCCGACGCTACCAGTCCCTGGTCCGCAGCTCACCAGCGCTCGGACCTCCAGGAGGCCGCCCGACGGTTTGCCCCCGTGCCAACATCCCACCACGGTGACCCCCAGTCCTACGTCCCCCAGCACTTCGCACAGCGGAGTATGTTTTTGTGCATCACGACGCACATCGGGGGCCACTCCGGCCGCCGTACGATGGGCCCTTCCGGGTCCTGCGGCGGGACGACAAGTCGTTCGTCATCGACATCGGTGGCAGGTCGGACCGGATTGCGGTGGACCGCCTCAAGCCGGCGCACGTGGACGTCGACCAACCACCACGGGTGGCCCTTCCGCCACGGCGAGGCCGCCCCCCGTCCACGGTGCCCCCCACTCGACCGCCCACCACCACACCGGACCCCCCCCCCCCCCCCACGACCCGCCAGGGGTCGCTTCGGCCGGGTCATCAGGACCCCCCTCAAATTGACCCTGCCGGTGCAAGTCGATTCTGGGGGGACGTGTGTAGCGGCTACCGCTGGGTTTTCACAATCGCCTTGCACCTATCAAGGACGCGGAGCGATCACCATGCCGGGCTCGTCCAGGACGACCGGGCAGGCCCGCGCTCAACTTGCCAGGCCTCGGTCGAGACGCCCGGGCAGGCCCGCCCTCAACTTGCCAGGCCACAGCCAGGACGCTCGGCCACGCCCCCTCTCACCTTTCCTGGGCAAACGCTCCGGGATAATGTGTGTATATATATTGCTGCCCGATAAACGGGCTTTTCAGAGTACCTGAGTGTTTTGTTTGAATAAAGCAACTCGGACGAATTCCAGCTTTTTGTCGCGTCCATTCTTCCGATCGACGTGGGAGCCCGAGCTCCTTCAGTATAGTGTTTTGGCCGGCAGGTGTGCAGAGAAAATTTATAAAAATTAACTTTCACCGTTTAAAAATCCTGCAAACAAATTGCCCCTTTCTCCAAGTCTGTAACTCAGCAATTGACATTATCTGCATGACATCTGAAACCTGAGTAATCCTACACCACTGTCTGCATCTCTGATGCCACCTAGAGGTAACATGACCTCGCATGCGCAGCACAAAGCAAGGTTAAGCAACTGGGTCACTCTGTCTGTCTGTCAGTCTACGATCAAAGAACTACTTGATCTCAATTGAAGTTTACATTTTCAACACGAGAGAACACGAATCAGAACACAAACCTGCAGTTTAGCAGTACTTTGGCTCGAAATTTAGAAAATTGTATGGATTGTCATCCCAATCGCGGTGTAAATCTTGCGCTGATCAGCGAGGCTGGTACATGGTACGGAAAAATAAAAATGAACTTTTATTTTGCATCTAAAACAAAATGAAATTCTAACACATGGATTGTGATTCCAGATGTTTAAGATCATAATGCAAATTAAACTCAACGTCTATATTCGTAAGATAATACAGAATACCGTATCATCCTTCAAACTTAAACTCCGAGCCGTTGAAAAGGCGACTATTTCCCGGGATCAAGACGTGCTTTGGAGACCACGCAAGATCGAAGCAAAATAAATGGTTCATTTTTGATAAAGTAACATGACACTTTCGGTAAAAGAGTGAGCTAACCTTCTGCAATGGTTTATAGTATTTGTATTTGTAAGCATTTTTAATGAAACAGTAATTATGAGCTTCGTGTGCTTAAAATATTGTGTACTGGGAACATAACCCCATTTTCCCATCGAAATATTGCTCTGACATTCGCGGATTCGACATTTGCGGCAATTTCCAGGAACACATCCCCCCGCAAATGTTAGGGTTCTACAGTAGAACATGATATTTCAAAACGTTGTGGACGGATTATGAGAAAACTTGGTGGAAGAGATGGGTCGGTGACAAGAACAAGCTGATTAGATTTTGGATGAAGTCCGGATGCAGATCAAGTCTATCAATGAGATAGAAAACGTAAACTAGAGACTGGAGTATCCCTTGGCAGTGTCCTGGGCCCAATCCTATTCCTGGTCTTCATCAGTGATCTTTTTGACTCTTTGGAAAACCCTGTTTTATATTTGCTGACGACTCCACCCGTTGCTGTGACATCCCTCATCCTTCAGACAGGCAAGCTCTGCAGCCTCTTCCCTCTCTTCAGAACTTGAAAAAAAAAAAATCACAGGCTGGTCAAAAATGTGGAAATATGTCTTTCAATCGTAAAAAAAATCTCACTCTCACTATCTCTCTCCGAAAAGACCATCTGGCAAACCCTCATATCTACTTACTGAACAATCCTCTTGAAGAAGTTCCGTCATTTAAACTCATGGGGCTCACTATCAGCTATGATCTTTCTTGAACAATCCACATTTCAAACTTTTCCTCCAAAACCAGTCGCCAACTGGGCATTTTCCGTCGTACGAAGTCCTTCCTTGGCACACCTGAATTCCTATCCACTTACAAGGCGTTCATCCACAGCTGGATGGAGTGCTGCTCTCCCCCTCTGGGCTGGTGCCCTGCCTCACATCTTTCTCAGCTTGTCGTCATGGGAATGAAGGCCTTTAAGATTATTGGAATCTCCCATGATGAAGCTCAATCTATGGGCTTGTCACTTCGCCACTGCAGACAGACCTCTGTGGTCTCTCTGTCTTCTACCGCCTCCTTTCTGGGCTTACACTCTCAGCTCTTTACGTGCTTTGCCCCCTCCATCCCCATGTTTCTGCAGGGCTCAGAGCGTCCACCATCAACTCCTTTTCTGGTGAAAGCACCTCAATCCAGGACCACTGCTCTCATACACTCATTCATTCCAGGTCCTCTTCAATCTCATTCTTCCATCCAGGTCTTCAAGACAGCTGTTCATCACCATCTCATATCATCCCCAATTCAAAACCATGATATTTTCTACCCATGTTAACCCCACCCAAATCCCCCTCCATACAATTTTCCAGTTTTCCCTCCTTGGATTTTCCTTCGGTATCCATCCTGCCTACTCCATGCATGCGTGTTTTGCATCCTGTTTTTTGTTTGCTACATCCTGATCCGTTCAGTGTATTAGCTCTTTCATGAGCCTCGACTTTATGTGTACAAAACAAACTGTTCAGCCTGGCGGAGCTATGCAATCTGCCGAGTGCCATTCTAATTCTTTATATAACCAACATGGCCAAATCGCTCACAAAGGAAGAGCATCCCTCTTGAAATCGAATGATCAGGCCATCATAATAAAAGGGGGAAAAACAATTTCCAGATGCACTTGAGAACGTGTACAACTGTTTTCGGTATTCTCTCAGTAGCATGCCAAAGTATGTATATTGTGGCAGCACATTAATATCGTGAATAGTTAGTCATCAAACGCAATCAAACTCCAAATGTCCGACAGTCTTCTGCCATACTTAAGGGGTTGTACCTGCAAAGGCACGCTCCTCATCCGTGGGCACGGCACGCAGGTCGCTCTTGTTACCAACAAGCATGATGATGATGTTTGAGTTGGTATGGTCACGCAGCTCCTTGAGCCAATGCTCAACATTTTCATACGTCAGGTGTTTGGCAATATCGTACACCAGCAAAGCACCCACTGCCCCACGGTAATACCTGGATTAAATAGGAATGGAAAAACAGAAGGTACAGCCACTAAGCTGTAGTGCCAGGACGATCATTTTGACTATTAGGCCGAGAAAAATATATTGCCGGGTTCTGGTCAGCGCGCGCATCGATTTTGACCCTGCGCGTCAACAATTTTTTTTTCAAATTTGGTATCGACGTTCGCGCACGGTTCTCCCCTACAAAACTGCGTTTAGTTTGTCCAAATCCAACCAGCCGTTCCAAAGATATGAGTAGTTTTGTGTGCCGTGACGTCATAAATCCAATAGGGAAGTTGCATGTGACGACATCGACTTAGTCACGTGACCGCTTGGGTGGCAAAACATTGCTTCTGCCACCACACGTAATGGCGGCAATTTGAAACTCGTCTCACATATAAATTGCCCCCTACACGATGGTAAAGAGTTGTTGTGCTGTCGGATGTACAGCCCGATTTCATAAGGGATCGGGCTTGTCATTCTACTGTTTTCCGGAGGACACAACGCGCTAAAACGGATTCATGGCTGCCTTGACTGCAGCTCTCAGGTGAGAATATGGCTCATGAGGTTGTTACCTTCGCTCGCGAAGCGAAAAGCAGGTTTAGGCATTTGGTTACGTACATGTGGAGTGCGTATGGCGTACGTGTTGAGTGTGTGTGGCGTACGTGTGGAGTGTGTGTGGCGTACGTGTGGCGTACTTGTGGAGTACGTGTGGCGTACTTGTGGAGTGTGTGTGGCGTACTTGTGGCGTACTTGTGGTGTACGTGTGGAGTGTGTGTGGCGTACGTGTGGCGTACTTGTGGCGTACGTGTGGAGTGTGTGTGGCATACTTGTGGAGTGTGTGTGGCGTACGTGTGGCGTACTTGTGGTGTACGTGTGGAGTGTGTGTGGCGTATGTGTGGCGTACTTGTGGAGTGTGTGTGGCGTACGTGTGGCGTACTTGTGGAGTGTGTGTGGCGTACGTGTGGCGTACTTGTGGAGTGTGTGTGGCGTACGTGTGGCGTACTTGTGGAGTGTGTGTGGCGTACGTGTGGAGTGTGTGTGGCGTACGTGTGGCATACTTGTGGTGTACGTGTGGGGTGTGTGTGGCGTACGTGTGGCGTACTTGTGGTGTATGTGTGGAGTGTGTGTGCCGTATGTGTGGCGTACTTGTGGAGTGTGTGTGGCGTACGTGTGGCGTACTTGTGGAGTGTGTGTGGCGTACGTGTGGAGTGTGTGTGGCGTATGTGTGGCGTACTTGTGGAGTGTGTTTGGCGTACGTGTGGCGTACTTGTGGAGTGTGTGTGGCATACGTGTGGCGTACTTGTGGAGTGTGTGTGGCATACGTGTGGCGTACGTGTGGCGTACTTGTGGAGTGTGTGTGGCATACGTGTGGCGTACTTGTGGAGTGTGTGTGGCGTACTTGTGGGTCCACACGGGTCCACAGGCAGATGACACAGCCTCAGTTTTTCGCAATACCGCGAAAACGCCTCAACGGGCAAGCTACGGGTGTAAACTGACAGGTCCGTCTGATCAAACGACAGCTTTCCCGCCATGTTGTTTATGCCACCCAAGATGGCGGCCGGAACCGGTTGCCATGGACGACGCTCCCTCGATGCAAGGCCTCTATCGGCTGGATATTGTCATTTATTGAAACGTAGACGTTCTTTGTCGGGTTCGTGTGAAGCAACCATAAGGCCTGGAGAGCTGCGGGTGGTCTCGTTAGTTAGGCCTGGATCCTATCTCGTTTGTCATGAAGTTGTAAGTGTCTGTGATAATCTGGAGGACTGGGAGAAGAGATCGTGGGAGACCATCGGCCTGTTAAACCACTTGCGCATGCGCAGTGTTGACGCGATCGACATCGACGCATTGGAATGTTTAACGGTACGGCGAGGCGATCTCGAGAACGAAATGGCAGTCTATAATATGCTTGAAGAACTTAATGATTTTCAGAATAAATACATTTTAAAATAACTTAAGCTTGTGTTCATTATTTACAAAAAAAAAAAGGCCTACAAGTCCCATTGGCTGTCTTTAATTTCTCTCTGGACTGCACCACTGCAGATGAGGACCGCAATGCACGAGGACACAAAAAATAACACCTTTATATATGCAATCCATGCTTTTCAAAAAAAGGAAGAAAAAAAAAACCGCATTGCCGCATCAATTCTGGAACTTTGGTCTGACCAGAGACCAGCAAATTTTTTTTTTTTGGCCTAATATTTGTTGTGGTGTAAACAGAAACATAGGGGCAATACCCCTGGTGCTCACCTGGTGGATTAAACAGTATACTACACTGACTAAAGGTATTTTAAACCAATTTCAATGGTTGCTAGAAGACAGAGCAGCATGTAGAATCATACTATCATAATCATAAGACTTTAAATAAACAAACAAAAAAAATACGTATTTTGGGGGGCAACCCCCTTCCCTTCCCCAACCCCGTATACCTCCTCTGACCCCAATTTGTCTAATACCTTGAACAAACATTCATACATCACAGGTAATGAAGGTTGTGGTGAAGTTTCATCGAAATTGTGTGTGTAGGTTCAGAGGAAAAAGTAAATTCCTATTTTGGGGGGTCAAACCTGGATCCACTTTGTCCCCCAGTAGACCCCCTTAAACCCCAATTTTTTAAATGCCTTGAACAAACTTTAGTGACAACACAACAAATATCATTTGTGCCAAATTTGGTCGCAATCCCATCGGCGGTTTCGGAGAAGAAGTTTAAAGTGTTTACGGACGGACGGACGGACTGACGGCTATCGCATAACCTTCCCTGAAGAAGATGGACACACACAGTCAAGACTGTAATTGTAATGTATCAGGCTGGGAAGGCAGTTTGAGTGCACTGTGGTAGAATAAATCTTTATACTATGTAACTAGTTATGAGATTGGTGAGTGAACCAATAGGTGGTCGTAAGAATGTTAGCAATGTATCTCGCTCTGTTAAAGCTGGGAGTCCATTGTCCACCTCCTGTACAGCCCTGGGCTAGAGCACCCTCCTACTGTGTAAATGGAACTCACAGCAGGAGGGGAGCGAGTTGGTGCCAGCAGGGCGATTGTGGATGACCAAGGAGCTTCAGCGCACGGAGGATTAACTTTTAGCGCACAGGGGATTAACTCCAATGTATCCATATAAACCAGAGCAAACTTTGAGTCAACACACTTGTCCTCAGAAGCCCTGCCCGACGGAATGAATGAATACCAACGAGGAGCAGCGCCAGGAGATCACCGGCGAACAAGAGGAACCAACGACTTCAATAACTAGATTCGTTATAGTATTGTAATACCTATTATATTGAAACAAGTGAATTAGGAATTAATAAAGTCTGGATCTTTGTAAACCTGTTTTCCGGTCATTGGTCTTGAGTCCCAAACCACTTCTACGACAATATGGAGGCACCGCTGGGATCAATTGGACACAAACAAGATCTTTAAAAGGTAAGTGTGTCTTGTTTTTGTCCAGTATGATTTCCGAACCTGGGTTTAGTTTTTGTACATACATGGTGGAGGACGTGGTGTGGGGCTTCCCTGCGCACCGATGCCGCGATATAGGTGGCGTAACGAAGTCACGGATGGAACATCGACAAACGATTGTAGCTATTATTCGTGTTTTTCTAAATGATTTCTGTAAATAAGTATTTTTTGCGCTGTCTAAATAAAATGCGCCAGGTCGACGCTGGTCATTAAGGGCCTTACTGTGACCTGGGAGCAAACGGGGCATGAGTGCACCATGCGACCATTTGCTTCCAAGTCGTGTAAGGCCGGTACACTCGTTTACATACCCGTACACGTGTAAAGTAGTTTACACTTGTTTTTTTGCACTTGCTCAAAGCACGCGACTTGCTCGGCGTGCGACAGGGAGCCGGGAAATGGAGTTATATTTATATATATATATATTTTCCCTCATTCCAATTTATGGTATTGCGACAAAACGGCTTATATCTTTGGAACGGCTGGTCGGATTTAGACAAATTAAACGGAATTGTGTAGGACGAAACCGTGGGTCCAAAGTAAGAAAGAAAAAAAAAAAAAAAAAAAAAAAAGAGGGGTGGAGGAGAGGGAAAATTTTCGCCAATTTTTTCCCACCATTTTATAACACCTAAAAATCGTTCGATCAACATATAAATTAATGACAGACAACGCCATCTCATGCCGGTCCAGAAATATTATGAAAGATGGCGATTGGATGAAAATTGCATACCGACACTCCCTCACTGTCCCTCATTGTCCCTCATGTCCATTCCGGCACCCTGTCTCTTGCTCCCGCTCCTTCTCCCTCCCTCTAGTTCCCATTGGCGGACGTTTTGCGAGAAGCAAAGCGTTTTGCAGGAAGCTTCCAGGAAGCAAAACCAGTGCTGTTGTTTTTTGACGAAATTTGTCAGACAGATAGCATGGGTGACACGGACGAAATGATTGGATTTTGGTGAAGACCCAGGTTCGAATCCGGCTACGAGAATTGTTTAAAGTGATTCTTCACCATCGAGAGATCGGGTGAAAAGCGATATACATTATATTTAACATGATATTGCTACGGACGCGGTTAAAGATGGTATTTACCGAGCGGTTGGTATTACCGCGACCGAACAGTTATTCCCCGACTAATACCCGATTTGCCCCAAACTTTGGCCGGATCGCGCCACCGCTATTCAATCGGGAAAACTCTAAAGCGACCGAATGCAAAGAGGAAAACGAAGGCAAAGAAAGGTTTGGAAATACTACTAAATTTATTTACTATTCACACACATAAGCAAAAAGACAGCAGTCACGTTTATTTACAAGCACATGAGACGCAGGTGACACAGTGAAAATACTAGCTTATACAGATTTATTGTTACTACCCAGGGACAAGACAAAAGACAGACTACGAGCACACTTACACGGGGAATGATGATAGGGATGGCAGGTGGGTGGCTGGTGGATGGCTGGCGGGATAGGGAGGTCCAACTAGTTCTGCAGCTGATCGACTCGTGGGCAGCCACCGCTCCTTCGCGGCCCTGCTCCAAACTGCCGTCCAGGCCTCACGCTGCTGTGGCTGCAGTTTCGGTGGCTCCAGCTGCAGCAAATGCAGTTTCAGTGGCTCGAGCTGCAGCAAGTGCAGTTTCGGTGGCTCGAGCTGCAGTGAGTACAGTTTCGGTGGCTCGAGCTGCAGTTCAACCCTGGACTTCTTCTCGTCTCTCTGTCGTCAAAGCTCATCTCCCTTTCTGCCTTGGGAACGCCCTGCCTGCGGGTTATATAGGCCCCGCCCCTCAACCTTCGCGAACCTCCTCGATGTTTCTCTCCACACCCTCTCCAAGTCCAACCCCTTGTTCGTGGTTGGTTGAGTGGGGCTGACTCACTCCTCCCCTCTATGACGAGGTGGGGACCCGCCTTTCTTCCCCAACCCTGCCTCGTGGTCAATGGCGGATGAAGAGAAAACCGCCCAAAATGCAGTTGGCAATGCGAATGGCAATTGACGAAAAGGGGGAATGGAAGTTTTGGGAGTGGGAATGAAGGGAATCTATCTCTTTCACTGGTGCAATGGAGTATTTCAATTAATGGGAGACACAGCCTTACCCTAAAACACATAATAAGATATAAGCTATCGAACAGGGGTATTCTATGATTAGCTGTGGTGTGGATGCTTTATGGACTAATTATGGGACGCCCTTTGAACTTTACACAGCTCCGGAGGCAGGAGGCGCAGACTCAAGCAATATTCATCACCAATTTACCACAATACAACACAATCAAAAAAATACAGTCCTCATATCCGCAACACTGCACTCTCCTCCTCTTAGGCACGTCCCGGGCCTACAACTTTTATTTAGTGTGACACGTAGGTGTAGTTCCCTCTACTTTTAACCTGACCCTGAGTGCGACAGTTTTTTAAAAACATAAATAAATGTGTCCCGCTGCTCCATTGCACCCTGCCTAACAGACTTACGCCCACAGTTAACCGAATTGCGGAATGGTCTTCAAACTACACACTGACGGTGGGGAGCATTATTTACAATGACTCTGCTTTTATTTACAAAACTAACCCAGGACCTGTAATTGTTCTTTCTGGGGGGGAGACAGTCTGCTCTGCATCGACGCACCATGAAAGCACCCAAAAACGCACCAACACACCCTCAAGCACCAATTGGTGCAGTCACCACAGTTCATCAGTGTTCAATGCATGTTCAATAATAAAAATAAATCAACAACCCCTAACCCTGCAGGTGATCTCTTGCTCTTCGGCTCCCTCTGCTGGCTATTATTATGTCTTCCAGTTGTTGTCATTCTTTCATTGTCTTACTGGCGGCCTATTTGCAATAAAAGAATGCACTAAATGTGTCCGTTTTATTTATTTTATTTATGGCCCACAGGGCCGACTACGTGTGGTTCACCTGTGGGGCATCGGTGCCCTGTGGCCAAGGTCCGCCAGCAAGGTTTCGGGCCCTCATGGCCGGTTCCAGCAGAGGGGCCATGCCCCAACCCATGGGGTCCATAAGTGGTGCTCGGCCACAGACATGTGGTCCATAATGTGGTGCATCGATCATTGCTTCGGATATGAAATCTTTCCTCTTCTCCAATGGCTTGATCTCTGATCATCAATTTGGTTTCAGACCAGGTCACTCTACTCTGGACATGCTGCTTCTGCTGTCTCAACAATGGATGGAGGTCCTCAATGCCAAACAGGAAATTAGAGCTGTCTCCCTCGACATATCACGTGTCTTCGACACGGTCTGGCACCCCGCTCTGCTCACCAAACTCTCCTCCTTTGGTATCCATGGAAATCTCCACGCATGGCTGGCGGACTTCCTCTCTAGTCGTCGTCAACGTGTGGCCCTGAATGGGTTTCTCTCATCTCCTCTTCCTGTTCAGGCTGGAGTTCCCCAAGGCAGTGTTCTGGGCCCCGTGCTTTTTCTGGTCTTCATCAATGATCTCTCTGACTCTCTCGAAAATCCTCTCTATCTCTTTGCTGATGACTCCACTCTCTGCCGCTCCATTCCTCTTCCCTCAGATCGGCAGTCTGCTGCCTCCTCACTCTCTGAAGACCTGGACAAAATCACAGACTGGTCAAACAAGTGGAACATGTCTTTCAATCCTGACAAATCTCACACTCTTACTATGTCTCTCCGAAAAGATCGACTGGACAACCCTCCCATCTACTTTCTCAACAATCCTCTCCAAGAAGTTCTGTCGCTCAAGATTTTGGGTCTCACTATCTGCCATGATCTTTCTTGGGAAAACCACATTTCCAAGCTGGCCTCCAAAGCCAGTCGCCGACTGGGCATCCTCCGTCGTGCGAAGTCCTTCCTCGGCACACCTCAGCTCCTCACCACATACAAGGCTTTCATCCGCAGCTCAATGGAATACTGTTCTCCCCTATGGGCCGGTGCTCCTGCCTCACACCTAGCTCGGCTTCACGCTGTTGAAACCAAAGCTTTCAGAATTATTGGCATCTCCCGCGATGAAGCTATCTCTGAGAGCCTTTCACTCACTCACCGCAGGCAGGTAGGTGGTCTTTCTGTCTTCTACCGACTCCTCTCCGGCCTTGCACCCCCAGCTCTCTCTGTGCTCTGTCCCCCAAATATTCCTACAGGTCGCACAAGATCTGACAGCAACCCTCTGATGGTTAAACTGCAGAAATCTCGGCTCTCTGCTCACCTTCACTCTTTCATTCCTCTTTTCTCCCGCCTCTGGAACAAACTCCCTCACTCCCTTCAATCCCACTCCTCCCTCCAGGTCTTTAAAACAGCTGTTCACCACCATCTCTTATCTTCCCCCATCCAAAACCTTGAGCTTTTCTACCCCCGCTAATTCACCCCAGATCCACCTTGTTTGAAATTCCAACTTCTTTCCTGGAAGTCCTGGCAGTGTCCATATGTTTTATACCTCTCCCACCGCCCCCTTCCCATGCCCCCCCCCCCCCCAAAGCCCTCGCCCTCTCTCAGATCTCTCGATGTCTCCATGTCTCTCGGTCCCTGCTCTCAAATGTTGTGTTTGTGCCCTTCCCCCTCTCTCCCCATCTTGTCTACCGCTCCCGATGTTATATGTTTTATGTGTCGGTTTGTCTTTCTGTGTGATTAATGTTTGCTCTTTCACGAGCCTCGATCTTGTATACAAAAAAAAGAAAAGAAAAAAAAAAGACAGCTGGTTCTGAGAGTGCCGGGCCCACAATGGCCGACTCACGCACGCTCCCCTCGGCGCCCAATGGCGCACAGGTCATGTGGGAGACAAAAGAGACAAATGACCGAGGGGTAAGGTCACAAGGGTACACATCAATAAGGCAATACAAGGCGAAATGCGTACGGAGGGCGAAGTGAGAAAGCTCGTCCCTACCGTACGTCACCCCCTGTCACCTACACTACCCTTGCCCTTACCCCATATGTACAAAATCTACACATTTGCAATCCGTCACTACTGTCACGTCCTCCCCATATTTCCCTTCTACACCAAATTCGTCTCCACAATCCCTCTATCCAAATTTTGCCATCATCAATTCATCATCAATCCTCATAAGGAGGAAGAGATGGAACACAAAGCACAATGTCACACCCACATCATGATGCGTCTCACAATCCAAAACATTTGCATCATAAAAAATAATTAAAACATGGCATGGTGTGGAGTACCTGTCACCTCAGGTGAGTGGATGCAGATGGTGCGAGGAGATCCTTCATCCTATCTATCCTCTAAATGACTTTAACACACCTTACACTACCCAGGGTCTCTCCCTGCCAATCCATTGGCCAACTTACACTATGGGTTCTAAAAACCAATTCCCATTGACCAACTGTGGTGCTTCTCAATTTGGGGTCTCACTCCCCCGATTCATCTCCAGGTGCCCTTGCACAATTTCTGGGCTGGGGCATGTAGCTCTCCCAGCAGGTCTACCCACCTGCACACCTCCACCACTGTAGTTGCCACCCGAGCTTACCTAGCTCCTCACCCTAACCTAACTAACTGGGGAAGGCCCCTCCTGGCTCTGTCACCCCTTGGTGCCCTCTGGCACTGGGCTACCCGGGTCCGTCCTCCGGATCCTCGGGCCCCATCCACAACAACTCTACCGGCTCCCAGAGCCCACCTGCGGCCTCACCTGGCCGACATCCTCACAGTGGTGGAGTGCCCAAACCAACTACACACACTAACAGGCTACACGCCCAGCCATTTCCACAACACTAATGCACCCATCCAAACATCATTCTTCCAACCGCACCACAGATGCCAATATCCAACCACAATTTACCTGGACCCTCTACCTAACACTTACACTACCCGCCCCGGGTATCCGTGATGGGGGTCCATCCTTCCCCCATTCACACCTTCGCACCATCCACTCCACTCCACAATTTCCACCATACTCACTCCACGACCATCCATTCCAATACTCCAGATATTCCACACTACCATTTATTCCATACACCTGTTCCTCATACTTGTTGTTGCACACCTGTACACTCACCCCTGGTGCCACCTGCACCCTCCTCCTCTTCCTGAACCATTTGGTCAGCACAATACACAATCATCTTCACTCACTCATACACTGCTCCACACACCTGTCCAGTTGCACACCTGTGCAATCTCACCTGTTCAATCCTCAAACACACGGCATCATCTCATCTAACTACTCCCCTCTGAAACTTGCGCTTCCCAGTCGTCCCTTTAAACTATTGCGCTCCCACGTCATTATCATCCACACTAAACTACCTGCGTCCCCACTACAGGTGTCATTGTCACTAACTAATCTTAACGTTACCTAATGTCATCTTCTAGGGCCCTACACATAATATCCTAACCCACCCGGGCTAGTTTTCACTGCCATCAACCCCATAATCCTAGTGCTCCTTTGCCCCCCCCCCCCTCCCCTCCGTGAGGGATGGTGGATTTGCCATCCCACCACATCGAGGGTCTCTCACTATAAATTTTGCTCGTCCAAATTCAATAAATCAAAAATTTGCCAATCACTCTACCAATCCTCTGCCAATCATCACTCTGCCAATCCTTTACCAATCATCAAATTTTGCTTTTTTCTAATTTTGGGTCCAAAACACTAACCTCATCACCCGTCTACTTATTAGATCCTCTCGGTGCGCCAATTCACTTCGAAAGCTCGGCTTCGTACAGCCGAGCAATGAATGCGGGTTCTTTGGTGCCGGCGGCTGGATGCGTCCGGCACTCGGTGCAGGGACGGGGGCTTACCCGTGCCGAGATCCCACGCACCACCTCGGCGCGGAGCCATCCAATTGCCCGAGCTCGACCTGCCGGAACATCTCCACAAAAGGGGGTCGCCATGACGACCCTCCCTATCGGGATGCCCGCTCAGCCTAGTGGAGCATGGACGCGGCCGTTCGAAACGCGGCCCAGCGTGGATCACGTACGGCGGTCCTTTCGAACCCGCCGTGGCTCGGATCCCCGCTGGTCCTCGTGGCACGCGAAGCTGCCCGACGCGCACCGAGGGCCCGACTCGGCTAAATGTCGTTCTAACCGCTAACCCGGTTACCGTCGATGCCTCACCTGCATGCTTACGCGCATACGCTACCCCTTTCTTGCTCATACATCCAGCCGTCTCCCTGCTCTTGGGCATTGCACCTTCTCTTACACACCCAGGTACACTCATTCCACTCACAGACTTGGTCACACACCTGACCACCGAACACTTTGGCACACATTCGTTGTTCGCACACCTCACCAACACACCTCTTCGCGCCCCTTCCTCGGTCACCTCCTCTGTGACAATTACAGGTGTGCTCTCACTCGCACACCCAACCACGTGCCTCACGACCAACTCAAGTGTGCATTCCCACACACGCTCTACCATTCCAGGTGTGCATCCTTCCATTCCAGGTGTACATCCTCGCTCACCTGTCACAACCAACTCACGCTCCGTGTCACTCTCACTACTTTCACCACCACTCTTGACAGCGCACTCTTTCCCCATGCACCCGTCCGTTACACACCTTTCTCGCGCACACTCTTGCGCACACTCTCTCGTTACTTCCTCTGTAACACTCACCACAGGTGTGCATCCTCCCTTACTCTTGACAGCGCACTCTTTCCTCATGCACCTGTCCGTTACACACCTTTCTCGCACATCCTCTTGCGCACACTCTCTCGTTACTTCCTCTGTAACACTCACCACAGGTGTGCATCCTCCCTTACTCTTGACAGCGCACTCTTTCCCCATGCACCCATCTGTTACACACCTTTCTCGCGCATCCTCTTGCGCACACTCTTTCGTTACTTCCTCCGTAACACTCACCACAGGCGTGCATGCTTCTGTTACATCCTCTGTAACACTTCTCACTATGCGCTTCCATGTGCTCCCTCGCACATGCGCTACGACCGACTCACTCTCGACAGTACACTCACTCCTCGGCGCGCACTTTTTCCTCACACACCCCATGGTCGGACATTCTCGCACACCTCTTTTTTCGCACACCAGACCTGTCGCACACTTCACCAATGGCCTCTCACGAACACCCGGGTCCACAACAACCCCCAAGCCGACTGAAGCTCCTCTCACATCATGTACATTTCCACGTATATCGCCACTCACCTTGGCACCTCGTCTCCGCACCTCTTTCGCCACCTGCAAACTCTTTATTTGGTTAGTGAGAATCACATTATGAGTTGAGCACCGACCTTGTACATATTCCATCACCTCCTCCTGGATTTCTCTTTTAGTTTCTGTCCGTCTTTTCTTAATTTCACTCACCTCTTCTTCCACTTCCTCTAATTTTTGCTTCACCTCTTTTATTTCCCGGTGCGTCTCCTCAAGTTCGTCCTCTAAGGCTACCGTAACCGTCTCTATGTGCATCCTCACCTCTCGGTCCTTCGTCTCCATTATCTCTGTCACCTCGTCCACCCTCATTGTCAGTCCCTCACGTACCATCTGACATTGCTTCTGTGTCGCTATTAAGTCATTTTTAATTTCTTTTTGTGTCGCCTTTAACCCTACTAGTACCGCAGTGTTCCTTTGAACCTGCTCCACTAACTCCGTTTGTCCCTCTGTCAGCTGTTCCACCTCCTCAGTCAGATCTTCTATTCCCCCTTGTAACCTAGCCGTATTATGCCTCACCTCTTTCTCTATACGCTTTTCACCTCGCTTTACCTCCTCGCGTACCCCCGAGACCTCCTCACCTACACCTCGTCGTATCTCCTCCTTCATCTCCTCCATCTGGTTCCCCATCTGTTCGATTTCCCGGGCGGATTGCTCCCCTATTTCCCGCAATTTGTCTCCCATCCTATTTTCTAACCCCATTAACCCATTTTTCACCCCCTCTAACTGATTCTCCTGGGCAGCCATTCTATTTTCCACCCCCGTTAACCCATTCTTTACCTCTTTTATCCCGTTGTCTAACCCCTCAAATTTAGCTTCTAGCCATTCCCCCATTTCTACCATTTTGCCCCCCATTTCTCCCCCCAATCGCTCACTATCAGCCCTCACTTCGTCCCTCATTACCCCCATTTGGCCCTCCAATCGCTCACTATCAGCCCTCACTTCGTCCCTCATTACCCCCATTTGGCCCTCCAATCGCTCACCCTGAGCATCCATCCGGTTCCCCATTTGTCCCATTTTGGCTTCTAGCCTCTCCATAAGGGCCCCCATTTGTATCATAAAAAGGTCCGAATTCCCCAGCGGCGCTGCTACGGTCACGGGCGCGGCTAGATTTGGTGCCGCTGTAACCGTGTGCGCAAAGGCGCCATTTTGCGCGCCTGATACCTCGTGCGCGAGAGCGCCATTTTGCGCGTCTGGTACCCCTCAACCACATCCTCCATATACATTTCCCCGAGGTCCTGGGTCGATTCCACCCCGTCTATCTCTAGCTCACCCACCGGCATCCGATCGCCTTGACCAGCCATGGCGCGATTTCAAAATTCGGGTTTTTGTAAAACAACACAAATTCCCAGCAGCTCGTAATTTTGAGCGCGTTAAGCGCGCTTCGGGTCCGTATCTCACACCCAGACACCAATTGTTACGGACGCGGTTAAAGATGTTATTTACCGAGCGGTTGGTATTACCACGTCCGAACAGTTATTCCCCGACTAATACCCGATTTGCCCCAAACTTTGGCCGGATCGCGCCACCGCTATTCAATCGGGAAAACTCTAAAGCGACCGAATGCAAAGAGGAAAACGAAGGCAAAGAAAGGTTTGGAAATACTACTAAATTTATTTACTATTCACACACATAAGCAAAAAGACAGCTGTCACGTTTATTTACAAGCACATGAGACGCAGGTGACACAGTGAAAATACTAGCTTATACAGACTTATTGTTACTACACAGGGACAAGACAAAAGACAGACTACGAGCACACTTACACGGGGAATGATGATAGGGATGGCAGGTGGGTGGCTGGTGGATGGCTGGCCGGATAGGGAGGTCCAACTAGTTCTGCAGCTGATCGACTCGTGGGCAGCCGCCGCTCCTTCGCGGCCCTGCTCCAAACTGCCGTCCAGGCCTCACACTGCTGTGGCTGCAGTTTCGGTGGCTCCAGCTGCAGCAAATGCAGTTTCAGTGGATCGAGCTGCAGCAAGTGCAGTTTCGGTGGCTCGAGCTGCAGTGAGTGCAGTTTCGGTGGCTCGAGCTGCAGTTCAACCCTGGACTTCTTCTCATCTCTCTGTCGTCAAAGCTCATCTCCCTTTCTGCCTTGGGAACGCCCTGCCTGCGGGTTATATAGGCCCCGCCCCTCAACCTTCGCGAACCTCCTCGATGTTTCTCTCCACACCCTCTCCAAGTCCAACCCCTTGTTCGTGGTTGGTTGAGTGGGGCTGACTCACTCCTCCCCTCTATGACGAGGTGGGGACCCGCCTTTCTTCCCCAACCCTGCCTCGTGGTCAATGGCGGATGAAGAGAAAACCGCCCAAAATGCAGTTGGCAATGCGAATGGCAATTGACGAAAAGGGGGAATGGAAGTTTTGGGAGTGGGAATGAAGGGAATCTATCTCTTTCACTGGTGCAATGGAGTATTTCAATTAATGGGAGACACAGCCTTACCCTAAAACACATAATAAGATATAAGCTATCGAACAGGGGTATTCTATGATTAGCTGTGGTGTGGATGCTTTATGGACTAATTATGGGACGCCCTTTGACCTTTACACAGCTCCGGAGGCAGGAGGCGCAGACTCAAGCAATATTCATCACCAATTTACCACAATACCACACAATCAAAAAAATACAGTCCTCATATCCGCAACAATATCTATCTATAATTCCAGTAATCTCTGTGTGTGTGTGTGTGTGTGTGTCTGTGTGTGTGTATGCGACCGCTGTTTCTCGACAACTACCGGTCCGATATACTTGAAACTTGCCAGGTATATTGCTGGGGACCCGAGGATGTGCCTTTTCAAGGTTTCATATTAATCGGACAAGTAGTTACCGAGCTATGGCGATTTCTTTACCAAACTCCGCAAGCCGTTCGCTTTGGACCAAACCATTGCATGTAAATAGAGGGGGGGGATTGTCACCGTACTCGCAAGCCGTTCGCTTTGGACCAAACCATTTCATGTATATAGAGGGGGGGGGATTGTCACCGTACTCGCAAGCCGTTCGCTTTGGACCAAACCATTTCATGTAAATAGAGGGGGGGGATTGTCACCGTACTCGCAAGCCGTTCGCTTTGGACCAAACCATTTCATGTAAATAGAGGGGGGGGGGATATAATTTTAGATATATATATAGTACGGGCATGCCCTAGTACTTATTAATGTTATTATTTTAATATTATTCATATATTAAAAAAAGTTATGGATGAGTGAATGAACCTGGTGGATGAGTTGGGGAGGTGACAAGAACACGCCGATTACATTTTGGTTCAGGTCCGAATCCAGATCCGGCCTATCAGTGGGATACAAAACATAAACTGTTCACCAAGGCGGAGATATGCTCTCTACTGAGCGTCGTTCTAGTTTTGTGTTTGTTCGTCTGGGCGATATCTTAGCTATCCTTTGAGCTAGGAAGCTGAAATTTGGGGAAATTGGTGAACAAGTGCTTTTGAAGACAAAGCGTTTGTGTGAACCCTCAACCTCAACCTAAGTTGAAGTTGTTGCTGCAGTGTTGTTGTTTTTTGTGTATTTTCTCTGCGCCCAATGCTCGCAGATTTGGTTGGTACAAATATTTTATTGAAAGGTGAAAAAAAATTTATCTGCGATTAAGCTTCAAAATATCAAAACTGATACTTATTGATTCGGCACGCTTACAATAGAAATTAATGGCGAGGGTTGTGGTTGGGTCGATGGGTTGTTGTTGGGTTGTTGTGGTTGGGTCGATTTTGCGAAATGAACGTTCTTTGAACAAATTAAATGGTGAATCGGATGAAAATTGAGGATTTTGGAACTTGTTGTTGGAACTTGTTGTTGGAATTTGTTGTTGGAACTTGTTGTTGGAACTTGTTGTTGGAACTTGCTGTTGGAACTTGTTGTTGGAACTTGTTGTTGGAACTTGTTGTTGGAACTTGTTGTTGGAACTTGTTGTTGGAACTTGTTGTTGGAACTTGTTGTTGGAATTTGTTGTTGGAACTTGTTGTTGGAACTTGCGGTTGGAACTTGTTGTTGGAACTTGTTGTTGGAACTTGCTGTTGGAACTTGTTGTTGGAACTTGTTGTTGGAACTTGTTGTTGGAACGTTTTGGGAACATTCAAATGTTGGGTTTTGCTAACGTTTCCACAACGTCGCTACAACGTTTCACTTTCGTTGTTGCAACGTTTTGCTCCAACGTTTTGGGAACATTCAAATGTTGGGTTTTGCTAACGTTTCCACAATGTCGCTACAACGTTTCACTTTCGTTGTTGCAACGTTTTGCTCCAACGTTTTGGGAACATTCAAATGTTGGGTTTTGCTAACGTTTCCACAACGTCGCTACAACGTTTCACTTTCGTTGTTGCAACGTTTTGCTCCAACGTTTTGGGAACATTCAAATGTTGGGTTTTGCTGACGTTTCCACAACGTTGTTTCAACGTTTTTCACATTACTTTCCTGCAACATTGAAATAATGTTGTTGTAAAACGTTTCCACAACGTCGCTACAACGTTTCACTTTCGTTGTTGCAACATTTTGCTTCAACGTTTTGGGAACACTCAAATGTTAAGTGAATCAGATGAGAATTCACGAGTTATTTAATTATTAGAAATTAATGAAGTACTTATTTAATTAATTACATTTCTTTCTCTTCTGTCCATGAACTTGGTGTCGACCTGCAGGCCAAACCGTTGGTCAGATGAGCTCGATACCTTGACCAATTTATAGTGTCACTTGATTGGATGCATATATTAATTATGACATCATAAGTCACGTGACATGGCAGCCATGGTGGATTTCTTGAAAACCTTTAAAATGCATCCCTGTGTTCATTTTTCGAACGATTGAGTTGAAATTTTGAACAATCGGATCTGGACTGTCGTTGTTAACGACTCTGGCACACACCCGTCCAATCAGGATGGAGCGGTATGGTCCCCGGATCATCACTGCCAGCAGTTTTAATTAGTTTTACTTTTACCTTTCAGTCTTTCTGTTCATTGTTCTCTTGGTCATACAATTTTTTGAAGACATGCATGTCATGATATAGGAAATGTTTGTTCTGTTGAACGGAAGAAATGTTTATGGTAATTTAATTCAATGTGGTAGGTGGGCAACACCACAAAGCATACCTCTTTAAGGTGTGTATAAACCCTGGAACATTCCAGCAATCACGACGATGCTGAAATGGTGTAATTTAATTCAATGGTGTAATTTAATTCAATGTGGTAGGTGGGCAACACCACAAAGCATACCTCTTTTAAGGTGTGTATAAACCCTGGAACATTCCAGCAATCAATACGATGCTGAAATGGTGTAATTTAATTCAATGTGGTAATTTAATTCAATGTGGTAGGTGGGCAACACCACAAAGCATACCTCTTTTAAGGTGTGTATAAACCCTGGAACATTCCAGCAATCAATACGATGCTGAAATGGTGTAATTTAATTCAATGTGGTAATTTAATTCAATGTGGTAGGTGGGCAACACCACAAAGCATACCTCTTTTAAGGTGTGCATAAACGCTGGAACATTTCAGCAATCATGACGATTTTCTCATGTCACCTGAAATGGTGTAATATTGTGTAATATGGTCGACCTTGGGTTTGTTTGGGTTTGTTGTTTATTTTTGTGGGTATATATTTTTGTGTATTTTATATATATTTTCACGACTAATTCCAGTTAACACCCTGCAAAATTTGCTCGTTTTTCTGGCCGATTCGAAATTGCGTTGAGTTCCTATGGCATGCGCCATTAAAAGGCACCGTGTAATGGTTGAGCTCCCTTTATTTCGTTTTGGTCACGCGGATGAGCAGACAAAATGACGAATGCTGCGGCTGGAGCAGTAGAAGCGATTTTTCTTTTAAGTGTTTAATGATTATTCGATATTGTTATGACTTATTGTCAATAGGTATACTAAGTGGTCAGGAGATAGCCTTTTGCTATGTACAGTTTATTTTATTGTTGATTATACCACATAGCTGTGGTGATAAAGGAAATGTTTGGTTTTCAAATAGATGATTATGATATGACCATGATTATAAAATCATGATGATTATTATGAATGATATCATAGGGTTCCAATGCAGAATGATTGCACGAACTTGGAAAAGAACTTTCAAGCCCTATGGGATAAATTGGGTATTACAAGTGATGGAGTTTCAAAATTTAGCATGATTGAAGGAATTTGACAGTCCTATTTCAGGAGTTTTACGAAATTTATATTGCCAAGAGATTTTGGGTACTATTAAAAGAAAAATGATGAGATATTTTTCCCAAAGAACTTTAATATCTGCCATCCATTTTGGCTGTCTCACGAATGAAGGATGAGTTGCCTTTAGTGGTTGCAAAGAAAATTTGTGGAGACCAGGCAAAATGGGAAAATATGTCAGATATGACCCTAGGACAGAACAGTGATTCGTCAATTGACATGAGGTATGAACCAGAGGTGACGACCGATGATCTTCAATCTCAGTCAATAGATGGACCTGTCCTGACATCATTGGGGAAAGGGCTTATGCAAGGAGTCATCCAAAATGATTAATTTGATTTATTGATGAATATTGATAAATTAATTGAAATTGAATAATTGAATTGAACTGAATAAATTTAATTGAATAAATTGAACTGAATAAATTTAATTGAATAAATTTAACTGAATAAATTGAACTGAATAAATTGAATTGAATATATATTGATTGTTTGATTGATGAAAATGCGGTCTCAAGAAAGAAGCTTTAATATCTTTGTGAGATATTATCAATGTGAAGACAACCTTGGAAAATTGAGCAAGGTGGTGAGTTTATAATTATATAGATATATATGTGCGGTTACCATTGTGTGATTTCCCCTTCAACAGAGCGGACACCTGAGGATTCACCCATTTCATACTGACCCTCTGGCTCATCTGCAAATACTGATCTGTGAGATTGGATTGTGCAAAAGCCACAGGTGAGAGAGATTCTCTGGAAATCACCATTTGAACATGTGGAGAGATCCTTCCTGGAGGCATGAGTGAAGCTTTAGAGGAACAAGCTACAACACATCCAATGCTACTTTGATAAAAGGCAGAATGGGAAATGGAACCTGCAAGAATACACAAGGACAACCAGAGATTCCACAAAGAGGTACTTGTACATATCATATGTACGACCGTTATGGTGCCGAAGCTATAAGGCAGGTCGAGAATTGGTATTTGTGGACAAAGGGAAATGCTGAGGAGTTTCCAAGAGATGGTACATTTGAGCGAAGTCGATTGGAAAGATTGGGACAAAGATTGAAAGCCAGGGAGAGACAGAATCTAACGGTAGACTGGCTTGCATTCCATCTTTGGGATGGTGAATCCAGACAAGAGGAACAGCAAGAACGGATAACGGATCTAGAACTTAAAATAAAAAGGATACAGGATACAGTGGAGGAGACAAATGCACAACTGCCCTCGAAATTAGGAATGAAAGTGACAGTTGTCCCATCTGATTTCCAGTTGTCTCCCCAAAAAGGACGGAACAGAGAATTTTTTCGTGTTTCAGGAGATAACGAGAGATTGCAGTGGCAACTCAGGGATGTAGAGATGCAGCCCAGCAATACAAGTGCACAGGTGCACAGACCAGGCAACGACAGAAACCGGTGTTTCAAGTGTGGACGGATGGGACATTGGAAAAGAAGATGTCCATATACCAAAAGGAAGACAAGTTCATAGGGTAAACCAAGATCAAGGGTACCAGTGCTGACCGATACCTCAGACAACGATTAGGCCTTCATTGCGACAAATCCCAAATGACGATTGGCCTCAACAAATTAGATTACTGGACAAACATGAATAACTGTCAATGATTCTTGTGTCTGAAAAGTTTTCGGAGCAAGAATTATTCATTTTTCTTTTGCTTGTAAGCAAATTGATAATTAATTGATCAAATGCCGAAATTGGATCTTTTATGTTGGGCACAAAATTTTAAATTTACAAAGTTTGGAACAATTGCTTTGCAATTTTTTTTTGGCAAACCAAGTGACAAGAGTCACATGATGATCAGGTGGGAATTTCGGACTATTGTTCCGCACGATTGATAGGTCAGTGGTCGACTGACATGCAAATGGGTGTGTAGTCAAATTTGGATAAATTATTGTGGAAACTGAAAGGGTAATTTCATGTGATATCATAGGGGTTTTCTAAGAATAGACTTTTAGTCTATTTGTGTATTAGCATTTTAAATTTGATGGACAAATTTTATGAAATTGAAATAAAATTGACACCCATCTTGATCTGTAAATAATGGTTCCAACGCAAACAAATATGCATAATGCATGTGTGTGTGTGTTTTTGTGTATCAATCTTACAAGATTGTTGACACCGACAGTGTGCCTTGTCTAAAAATAGATAGTTCCATGTGGATGGGATCACATATCGAGAGAATTCGTAAAATAAAATAGAAATATAATTTGATTATGAACATTATCATTTTTGTCAAGGGAGATGGAATATAAAAAATTTGATTTGCTGAGTTATGAGCAGCCATTCATTGATAGTAAATTCATTGATAGTAAAAATTGGGAGTAATCTTGAGATTCCATTTTGATAGAATTTATATGAGAATCAAAGCTATTTATGGATATGAGCTTCATAAAAATGTGGGAGTACAAAATTAGCCAAATTTGGGAGAGGTCTTACACTGACTTCCCAGAGTACTCTGCTCACGGATTTATATATATATAAACTTGAATTTTATCAGCATATAAATTGTGCTGTATGTATGGATGTGTATAAGGCATAGATGATATGGGAAAATAGTAAAGGAAATTTTGCTGGTTTGAACTATTGTGATTTTTGAGTTCTGGAGTTCAAACAAAGTCACTGGTTAGCAGATGAAAATGGATAGTAAATAAATTCTTCGATGCTGGGTAAATTAAGTACGATATTACTAAGATTTATGAGAGCTAGTGTTCTTCCTTACAGCAGTGCGAAATTATTGGGAAAAAAAATTAGATCCAACATAATGAATCTATAAATGAATGTCAGAGGGATAATATCCTCAATTTGTACTAATTATTTGATTGTGGGTAAAGGAATTAATTTATCATAGTGGATTGTTAATAGCAGCCTGAAAATGTCCTGAGAGTGCATCCATGTAATCGGAAATCCCAGATTTGTTTTTACAAACAACATTTTGGTAGAGGTCTTGTGTGGACGAGCACTTCCTTGGTAGATAAAAAACGGTACTGCATGCTGGCAGCCACTTTTGCAGCCAGTTAGGCCAAACAAATTGAGAGGAAATTGTAGTTAAATACGTAAGTTACACATGGCTATTTGTAAAAAGGAAATTTGTTGAGATGGGAAACATTTTTCGAAGGTTTATTAAAGTGTTATAATATGACATGTGGCAAGGCAAACTATTGGATGGGAAAATTAGATCTGGTTATAGAATAAATTTATTGACCCCTTGAAGTTAATTCTTCGAATCATTGTTTCACTGGCATTTTTTGTTCACATTGGAAATAGTTTGGTAGAGCTTTGGTTAAAACCTTTGGTTGCGGTATCTTGGAACGAATTGATAAACCATAGGAGATTGATAAGAATAGAAACAAATATGGACCCAAAATAGAACGTTGGATTCATGCCTCTCATTGCAAGCAAGCACATGGGGCTAAGGTGGACGATCCCACAGAAAATGAGGCTGCACCTAGCAGCCCAGCAGAACATTCAGTGGCGGATAAATGATAGTCGTGATTTACATTCATTTGAATTACATTTTAACACCCCTTGCATTGATAAACATTACATTTTCAACATTTAATATTCCGACTTGAATTAGGGAAGATAGTGACATTTATTTGCCTACATGACATACCATTATCTACTGATATTAGCGCAACATGAGGGATAATGTATCACAACTACACTCATGATTAGGGGATTTAGTTCGACCCCGGGAGATAGGGGGATCAGGGTAAGACAAATAATCTGATTTATGTTACATATTAAGGGATTTTCTTTATTTACCTTTTAGGAAGCTTGTTAGTTTGGTATATTGACCCTACAAGGGGTAGCTCACATGTTTTACAGATGGCTACAGGTGGGACAAGAGGTAGCTAAGATACTCCAATATTTGTTTGTTGGTTTAGTAGTTATAAAAGGGGGTGCCTTTGCATGGTTGGGAAACACATTTGGAGGGGTGGTAGCTAAGATACTCCAATATTTGTTTGTTGGTTTAGTAGTTATATTGGCAATTGTTTTAGTGGTGGCTTGCTTGAAAGCCTTAGTGACGGTGTGTTTGAATAAGGTAACCAACAACACGATGATAACACATGAAGTGACAAAAGAGGAAAGAAATGTGGAACCACAAGAGGAAGACTTTTATGGTGACATAAATACTGAGATTAAAAGATTAAATCAAGTGATGTTGCAAATGAATACAGTAGAATTAAGATAATGGCATAACGACAATGTTATGAGTTGTGTCAATTACAAGATCAGTGAACTCATATCACCACGAGTGACACACTGTTAGGAAAAACAAAGGGAAAAGAAAAAGTGGAGAGGAATTATGGTAATAATACATTATGCTTAATTTGTTGATTTGGGAAAATTGTTGTTGGGAATTAGATATTCCCATTTGTGATTGTAATCATATACAATTTATTTTCTTAGAGTCGTGCTAAAATACCTGCATGAGTTAATTTTTGAGCTATATTAACCTGAAAGCATTTGTGGATGCTATTCTTAGTTTAGTAGTGAAATACATACCTGATTGAATATTATTTGTGTGACGCATATAAATGAATATAACTTTTAAATGTTTTAAGGAAAAACAACAAATTGTTGAATGTGAAACTGTCAGAAGACATACATGATTATGCTGATTTCATGGTAAGATGTACCCTATCTGATTCAGTGTGTGTGGAAAGCAGATTCAGATGTGACTGAGCATAAGGATAAGACGAGATCACATTTTGAAGGGAGTGCTAACGGAATTGGGAAGAAGTTCGAGAAAGAAAATTTGTGGCTAAAATGAAGTTAATCGCGGCATACACCCTCTTTCTCAAAGAATGATGAAGACATTCTCCCGTGTAACTTGGAGATGGATGCTTACCTTCACCAAGGAAATTTATGTGACCATTTGCCTGGATCACACTGTAACATATGAAAGAAAGGCGATCACTTACTCTTGTTTGAAGGCTTCGAACATTCATCACATCAGAAGTTGCAGGACAACGACATTTTACCTGCAACCTCTGTGAAATGCGGGGACATATGTTATTACTTCACCAACTTCCGGGGAACCAGCATGGAGCTGCAAACAAACGGCTGTGCCCTTGTCACAACAGCTGTGCGCGATTCTGCTGGTTGCTCCTGGTATGGACCATGAATGACCTGAACACCATGGTCCCAACATCATTGTGGATGCATCCGGCATCCCTGTTCCACACCTTGCTGGCCAATCAAAGTCACACCAATACTTGCTGCCCACTCATAATGAGGGAGGAGGCAAGTCGACTACAACTGGGCGAAGGCCTTGTTCAGGAATTACTATGGTTTACAGCAAGAGTGGCAAGAATGCTACATGGAGAGCAGGGTCAGTCTATGACTCCGTGCAGTTATTACAAACAGCAAGACCCTACACGAAGTAGTGCAGGTGCTATGAAGACATTAGGAGAAAATGTTTCATACCTGGATTCAAACACAAGTGATCAGCCCTTCCTTTCAAACAAAGAGTCAACATTTGTGTGGAGGCAAACGTTTTTTGCCAGATGTTGCAGATGCTTTACAAAACTTGAAAATGAAGTGAAATTGTTGTGTCTTGGTGATGGTGAAGTGTTGTTTTGCAAAGATATTTGTGATGTAAGTGAAATAGATTGAATTAACAATATGGAAGGAGTCAATGACCAACGAAATGTTTTGTGATTCTTGCAGGATGACGGTGTATACCTAAGGAAATTGGATTACCAAAGTTATGGTTTGAATACTTGTATTGATGTTTACTTGTAGTGATTGATTGTTTACTTATACTTGTATTGATGTTTACTTGTAGTGATTGATTGTTTACTTATACTTGTATTGATGTTTACTTGTAGTGATTGATTGTTTACTGAAATTGATGTTTAGATTAATGGTTAATATAAACATAAAACAAAAAGATGAGGGATTGTGGTAGAATAAATCTTTAAGAAGCTGTTCACCACCATCTCTTATCTTCCCCCATCCATAACCTTGATCTTTTCTACCCCCACTAATTCACCCCAGATCCACCTTGTTTGAAATTCCAACTTCTTTCCTGGAAATCCTGGCAGTGTCCATATGTTTATACCTCTCCCACCCCCCCCCCCCCTTCACATGCCTCCCCCCCTTCACATGCCTCCCCCCCAAAGCCCTCTCCCTCCCACAGATCTCTCGATGTCTCCATGTCTCTCGGTCCCTGCTCTCAAATGTTGTGTTTGGGTCCTTCCCCATCTCTCCCCATCTTGTCTACCGCTCCCGATGTTATTTGTTTTATGTGTCTGTTTGTCTTTCTGTGTGATTAATGTTCGCTCTTTCACGAGCCTCGATCTTGTATACAAAAAAAAAAAAAAAAAAAAAAAAATACTATGTAACTAGTTATGAGATTGGTGAGTGAACCAATAGGTGGTCGTAAGAATGTTAGCAATGTATCTCGCTCTGTTAAAGCTGGGAGTCCATTGTCCACCTCCTGTACAGCCCTGGGCTAGAGCACCCTCCTACTGTGTAAATGGAACTCACAGCAGGAGGGGAGCGAGTTGGTGCCAGCAGGGCGATTGTGGATGACCAAGGAGCTTCAGCGCACGGAGGATTAACTTTTAGCGCACAGGGGATTAACTCCAATGTATCCATATAAACCAGAGCAAACTTTGAGTCAACACACTTGTCCTCAGAAGCCCTGCCCGACGGAATGAATGAATACCAACGAGGAGCAGCGCCAGGAGATCACCGGCGAACAAGAGGAACCAACGACTTCAATAACTAGATTCGTTATAGTATTGTAATACCTATTATATTGAAACAAGTGAATTAGGAATTAATAAAGTCTGGATCTTTGTAAACCTGTTTTCCGGTCATTGGTCTTGAGTCCCAAACCACTTCTACGACAATATGGAGGCACCGCTGGGATCAATTGGACACAAACAAGATCTTTAAAAGGTAAGTGTGTCTTGTTTTTGTCCAGTATGATTTCCGAACCTGGGTTTAGTTTTTGTACATACATGGTGGAGGACGTGGTGTGGGGCTTCCCTGCGCACCGATGCCGCGATATAGGTGGCGTAACGAAGTCACGGATGGAACATCGACAAACGATTGTAGCTATTATTCGTGTTTTTCTAAATGATTTCTGTAAATAAGTATTTTTTGCGCTGTCTAAATAAAATGCGCCAGGTCGACGCTGGTCATTAAGGGCCTTACTGTGACCTGGGAGCAAACGGGGCATGAGTGCACCATGCGACCATTTGCTTCCAAGTCGTGTAAGGCCGGTACACTCGTTTACATACCCGTACACGTGTAAAGTAGTTTACACTTGTTTTTTTGCACTTGCTCAAAGCACGCGACTTGCTCGGCGTGCGACAGGGAGCCGGGAAATGGAGTTATATTTATATATATATATATTTTCCCTCATTCCAATTTATGGTATTGCGACAAAACGGCTTATATCTTTGGAACGGCTGGTCGGATTTAGACAAATTAAACGGAATTGTGTAGGACGAAACCGTGGGTCCAAAGTAAGAAAGAAAAAAAAAAAAAAAAAAAAAAAAGAGGGGTGGAGGAGAGGGAAAATTTTCGCCAATTTTTTCCCACCATTTTATAACACCTAAAAATCGTTCGATCAACATATAAATTAATGACAGACAACGCCATCTCATGCCGGTCCAGAAATATTATGAAAGATGGCGATTGGATGAAAATTGCATACCGACACTCCCTCACTGTCCCTCATTGTCCCTCATGTCCATTCCGGCACCCTGTCTCTTGCTCCCGCTCCTTCTCCCTCCCTCTAGTTCCCATTGGCGGACGTTTTGCGAGAAGCAAAGCGTTTTGCAGGAAGCTTCCAGGAAGCAAAACCAGTGCTGTTGTTTTTTGACGAAATTTGTCAGACAGATAGCATGGGTGACACGGACGAAATGATTGGATTTTGGTGAAGACCCAGGTTCGAATCCGGCTACGAGAATTGTTTAAAGTGATTCTTCACCATCGAGAGATCGGGTGAAAAGCGATATACATTATATTTAACATGATATTGCTACGGACGCGGTTAAAGATGGTATTTACCGAGCGGTTGGTATTACCGCGACCGAACAGTTATTCCCCGACTAATACCCGATTTGCCCCAAACTTTGGCCGGATCGCGCCACCGCTATTCAATCGGGAAAACTCTAAAGCGACCGAATGCAAAGAGGAAAACGAAGGCAAAGAAAGGTTTGGAAATACTACTAAATTTATTTACTATTCACACACATAAGCAAAAAGACAGCAGTCACGTTTATTTACAAGCACATGAGACGCAGGTGACACAGTGAAAATACTAGCTTATACAGATTTATTGTTACTACCCAGGGACAAGACAAAAGACAGACTACGAGCACACTTACACGGGGAATGATGATAGGGATGGCAGGTGGGTGGCTGGTGGATGGCTGGCGGGATAGGGAGGTCCAACTAGTTCTGCAGCTGATCGACTCGTGGGCAGCCACCGCTCCTTCGCGGCCCTGCTCCAAACTGCCGTCCAGGCCTCACGCTGCTGTGGCTGCAGTTTCGGTGGCTCCAGCTGCAGCAAATGCAGTTTCAGTGGCTCGAGCTGCAGCAAGTGCAGTTTCGGTGGCTCGAGCTGCAGTGAGTACAGTTTCGGTGGCTCGAGCTGCAGTTCAACCCTGGACTTCTTCTCGTCTCTCTGTCGTCAAAGCTCATCTCCCTTTCTGCCTTGGGAACGCCCTGCCTGCGGGTTATATAGGCCCCGCCCCTCAACCTTCGCGAACCTCCTCGATGTTTCTCTCCACACCCTCTCCAAGTCCAACCCCTTGTTCGTGGTTGGTTGAGTGGGGCTGACTCACTCCTCCCCTCTATGACGAGGTGGGGACCCGCCTTTCTTCCCCAACCCTGCCTCGTGGTCAATGGCGGATGAAGAGAAAACCGCCCAAAATGCAGTTGGCAATGCGAATGGCAATTGACGAAAAGGGGGAATGGAAGTTTTGGGAGTGGGAATGAAGGGAATCTATCTCTTTCACTGGTGCAATGGAGTATTTCAATTAATGGGAGACACAGCCTTACCCTAAAACACATAATAAGATATAAGCTATCGAACAGGGGTATTCTATGATTAGCTGTGGTGTGGATGCTTTATGGACTAATTATGGGACGCCCTTTGAACTTTACACAGCTCCGGAGGCAGGAGGCGCAGACTCAAGCAATATTCATCACCAATTTACCACAATACAACACAATCAAAAAAATACAGTCCTCATATCCGCAACACTGCACTCTCCTCCTCTTAGGCACGTCCCGGGCCTACAACTTTTATTTAGTGTGACACGTAGGTGTAGTTCCCTCTACTTTTAACCTGACCCTGAGTGCGACAGTTTTTTAAAAACATAAATAAATGTGTCCCGCTGCTCCATTGCACCCTGCCTAACAGACTTACGCCCACAGTTAACCGAATTGCGGAATGGTCTTCAAACTACACACTGACGGTGGGGAGCATTATTTACAATGACTCTGCTTTTATTTACAAAACTAACCCAGGACCTGTAATTGTTCTTTCTGGGGGGGAGACAGTCTGCTCTGCATCGACGCACCATGAAAGCACCCAAAAACGCACCAACACACCCTCAAGCACCAATTGGTGCAGTCACCACAGTTCATCAGTGTTCAATGCATGTTCAATAATAAAAATAAATCAACAACCCCTAACCCTGCAGGTGATCTCTTGCTCTTCGGCTCCCTCTGCTGGCTATTATTATGTCTTCCAGTTGTTGTCATTCTTTCATTGTCTTACTGGCGGCCTATTTGCAATAAAAGAATGCACTAAATGTGTCCGTTTTATTTATTTTATTTATGGCCCACAGGGCCGACTACGTGTGGTTCACCTGTGGGGCATCGGTGCCCTGTGGCCAAGGTCCGCCAGCAAGGTTTCGGGCCCTCATGGCCGGTTCCAGCAGAGGGGCCATGCCCCAACCCATGGGGTCCATAAGTGGTGCTCGGCCACAGACATGTGGTCCATAATGTGGTGCATCGATCATTGCTTCGGATATGAAATCTTTCCTCTTCTCCAATGGCTTGATCTCTGATCATCAATTTGGTTTCAGACCAGGTCACTCTACTCTGGACATGCTGCTTCTGCTGTCTCAACAATGGATGGAGGTCCTCAATGCCAAACAGGAAATTAGAGCTGTCTCCCTCGACATATCACGTGTCTTCGACACGGTCTGGCACCCCGCTCTGCTCACCAAACTCTCCTCCTTTGGTATCCATGGAAATCTCCACGCATGGCTGGCGGACTTCCTCTCTAGTCGTCGTCAACGTGTGGCCCTGAATGGGTTTCTCTCATCTCCTCTTCCTGTTCAGGCTGGAGTTCCCCAAGGCAGTGTTCTGGGCCCCGTGCTTTTTCTGGTCTTCATCAATGATCTCTCTGACTCTCTCGAAAATCCTCTCTATCTCTTTGCTGATGACTCCACTCTCTGCCGCTCCATTCCTCTTCCCTCAGATCGGCAGTCTGCTGCCTCCTCACTCTCTGAAGACCTGGACAAAATCACAGACTGGTCAAACAAGTGGAACATGTCTTTCAATCCTGACAAATCTCACACTCTTACTATGTCTCTCCGAAAAGATCGACTGGACAACCCTCCCATCTACTTTCTCAACAATCCTCTCCAAGAAGTTCTGTCGCTCAAGATTTTGGGTCTCACTATCTGCCATGATCTTTCTTGGGAAAACCACATTTCCAAGCTGGCCTCCAAAGCCAGTCGCCGACTGGGCATCCTCCGTCGTGCGAAGTCCTTCCTCGGCACACCTCAGCTCCTCACCACATACAAGGCTTTCATCCGCAGCTCAATGGAATACTGTTCTCCCCTATGGGCCGGTGCTCCTGCCTCACACCTAGCTCGGCTTCACGCTGTTGAAACCAAAGCTTTCAGAATTATTGGCATCTCCCGCGATGAAGCTATCTCTGAGAGCCTTTCACTCACTCACCGCAGGCAGGTAGGTGGTCTTTCTGTCTTCTACCGACTCCTCTCCGGCCTTGCACCCCCAGCTCTCTCTGTGCTCTGTCCCCCAAATATTCCTACAGGTCGCACAAGATCTGACAGCAACCCTCTGATGGTTAAACTGCAGAAATCTCGGCTCTCTGCTCACCTTCACTCTTTCATTCCTCTTTTCTCCCGCCTCTGGAACAAACTCCCTCACTCCCTTCAATCCCACTCCTCCCTCCAGGTCTTTAAAACAGCTGTTCACCACCATCTCTTATCTTCCCCCATCCAAAACCTTGAGCTTTTCTACCCCCGCTAATTCACCCCAGATCCACCTTGTTTGAAATTCCAACTTCTTTCCTGGAAGTCCTGGCAGTGTCCATATGTTTTATACCTCTCCCACCGCCCCCTTCCCATGCCCCCCCCCCCCCCAAAGCCCTCGCCCTCTCTCAGATCTCTCGATGTCTCCATGTCTCTCGGTCCCTGCTCTCAAATGTTGTGTTTGTGCCCTTCCCCCTCTCTCCCCATCTTGTCTACCGCTCCCGATGTTATATGTTTTATGTGTCGGTTTGTCTTTCTGTGTGATTAATGTTTGCTCTTTCACGAGCCTCGATCTTGTATACAAAAAAAAGAAAAGAAAAAAAAAAGACAGCTGGTTCTGAGAGTGCCGGGCCCACAATGGCCGACTCACGCACGCTCCCCTCGGCGCCCAATGGCGCACAGGTCATGTGGGAGACAAAAGAGACAAATGACCGAGGGGTAAGGTCACAAGGGTACACATCAATAAGGCAATACAAGGCGAAATGCGTACGGAGGGCGAAGTGAGAAAGCTCGTCCCTACCGTACGTCACCCCCTGTCACCTACACTACCCTTGCCCTTACCCCATATGTACAAAATCTACACATTTGCAATCCGTCACTACTGTCACGTCCTCCCCATATTTCCCTTCTACACCAAATTCGTCTCCACAATCCCTCTATCCAAATTTTGCCATCATCAATTCATCATCAATCCTCATAAGGAGGAAGAGATGGAACACAAAGCACAATGTCACACCCACATCATGATGCGTCTCACAATCCAAAACATTTGCATCATAAAAAATAATTAAAACATGGCATGGTGTGGAGTACCTGTCACCTCAGGTGAGTGGATGCAGATGGTGCGAGGAGATCCTTCATCCTATCTATCCTCTAAATGACTTTAACACACCTTACACTACCCAGGGTCTCTCCCTGCCAATCCATTGGCCAACTTACACTATGGGTTCTAAAAACCAATTCCCATTGACCAACTGTGGTGCTTCTCAATTTGGGGTCTCACTCCCCCGATTCATCTCCAGGTGCCCTTGCACAATTTCTGGGCTGGGGCATGTAGCTCTCCCAGCAGGTCTACCCACCTGCACACCTCCACCACTGTAGTTGCCACCCGAGCTTACCTAGCTCCTCACCCTAACCTAACTAACTGGGGAAGGCCCCTCCTGGCTCTGTCACCCCTTGGTGCCCTCTGGCACTGGGCTACCCGGGTCCGTCCTCCGGATCCTCGGGCCCCATCCACAACAACTCTACCGGCTCCCAGAGCCCACCTGCGGCCTCACCTGGCCGACATCCTCACAGTGGTGGAGTGCCCAAACCAACTACACACACTAACAGGCTACACGCCCAGCCATTTCCACAACACTAATGCACCCATCCAAACATCATTCTTCCAACCGCACCACAGATGCCAATATCCAACCACAATTTACCTGGACCCTCTACCTAACACTTACACTACCCGCCCCGGGTATCCGTGATGGGGGTCCATCCTTCCCCCATTCACACCTTCGCACCATCCACTCCACTCCACAATTTCCACCATACTCACTCCACGACCATCCATTCCAATACTCCAGATATTCCACACTACCATTTATTCCATACACCTGTTCCTCATACTTGTTGTTGCACACCTGTACACTCACCCCTGGTGCCACCTGCACCCTCCTCCTCTTCCTGAACCATTTGGTCAGCACAATACACAATCATCTTCACTCACTCATACACTGCTCCACACACCTGTCCAGTTGCACACCTGTGCAATCTCACCTGTTCAATCCTCAAACACACGGCATCATCTCATCTAACTACTCCCCTCTGAAACTTGCGCTTCCCAGTCGTCCCTTTAAACTATTGCGCTCCCACGTCATTATCATCCACACTAAACTACCTGCGTCCCCACTACAGGTGTCATTGTCACTAACTAATCTTAACGTTACCTAATGTCATCTTCTAGGGCCCTACACATAATATCCTAACCCACCCGGGCTAGTTTTCACTGCCATCAACCCCATAATCCTAGTGCTCCTTTGCCCCCCCCCCCCTCCCCTCCGTGAGGGATGGTGGATTTGCCATCCCACCACATCGAGGGTCTCTCACTATAAATTTTGCTCGTCCAAATTCAATAAATCAAAAATTTGCCAATCACTCTACCAATCCTCTGCCAATCATCACTCTGCCAATCCTTTACCAATCATCAAATTTTGCTTTTTTCTAATTTTGGGTCCAAAACACTAACCTCATCACCCGTCTACTTATTAGATCCTCTCGGTGCGCCAATTCACTTCGAAAGCTCGGCTTCGTACAGCCGAGCAATGAATGCGGGTTCTTTGGTGCCGGCGGCTGGATGCGTCCGGCACTCGGTGCAGGGACGGGGGCTTACCCGTGCCGAGATCCCACGCACCACCTCGGCGCGGAGCCATCCAATTGCCCGAGCTCGACCTGCCGGAACATCTCCACAAAAGGGGGTCGCCATGACGACCCTCCCTATCGGGATGCCCGCTCAGCCTAGTGGAGCATGGACGCGGCCGTTCGAAACGCGGCCCAGCGTGGATCACGTACGGCGGTCCTTTCGAACCCGCCGTGGCTCGGATCCCCGCTGGTCCTCGTGGCACGCGAAGCTGCCCGACGCGCACCGAGGGCCCGACTCGGCTAAATGTCGTTCTAACCGCTAACCCGGTTACCGTCGATGCCTCACCTGCATGCTTACGCGCATACGCTACCCCTTTCTTGCTCATACATCCAGCCGTCTCCCTGCTCTTGGGCATTGCACCTTCTCTTACACACCCAGGTACACTCATTCCACTCACAGACTTGGTCACACACCTGACCACCGAACACTTTGGCACACATTCGTTGTTCGCACACCTCACCAACACACCTCTTCGCGCCCCTTCCTCGGTCACCTCCTCTGTGACAATTACAGGTGTGCTCTCACTCGCACACCCAACCACGTGCCTCACGACCAACTCAAGTGTGCATTCCCACACACGCTCTACCATTCCAGGTGTGCATCCTTCCATTCCAGGTGTACATCCTCGCTCACCTGTCACAACCAACTCACGCTCCGTGTCACTCTCACTACTTTCACCACCACTCTTGACAGCGCACTCTTTCCCCATGCACCCGTCCGTTACACACCTTTCTCGCGCACACTCTTGCGCACACTCTCTCGTTACTTCCTCTGTAACACTCACCACAGGTGTGCATCCTCCCTTACTCTTGACAGCGCACTCTTTCCTCATGCACCTGTCCGTTACACACCTTTCTCGCACATCCTCTTGCGCACACTCTCTCGTTACTTCCTCTGTAACACTCACCACAGGTGTGCATCCTCCCTTACTCTTGACAGCGCACTCTTTCCCCATGCACCCATCTGTTACACACCTTTCTCGCGCATCCTCTTGCGCACACTCTTTCGTTACTTCCTCCGTAACACTCACCACAGGCGTGCATGCTTCTGTTACATCCTCTGTAACACTTCTCACTATGCGCTTCCATGTGCTCCCTCGCACATGCGCTACGACCGACTCACTCTCGACAGTACACTCACTCCTCGGCGCGCACTTTTTCCTCACACACCCCATGGTCGGACATTCTCGCACACCTCTTTTTTCGCACACCAGACCTGTCGCACACTTCACCAATGGCCTCTCACGAACACCCGGGTCCACAACAACCCCCAAGCCGACTGAAGCTCCTCTCACATCATGTACATTTCCACGTATATCGCCACTCACCTTGGCACCTCGTCTCCGCACCTCTTTCGCCACCTGCAAACTCTTTATTTGGTTAGTGAGAATCACATTATGAGTTGAGCACCGACCTTGTACATATTCCATCACCTCCTCCTGGATTTCTCTTTTAGTTTCTGTCCGTCTTTTCTTAATTTCACTCACCTCTTCTTCCACTTCCTCTAATTTTTGCTTCACCTCTTTTATTTCCCGGTGCGTCTCCTCAAGTTCGTCCTCTAAGGCTACCGTAACCGTCTCTATGTGCATCCTCACCTCTCGGTCCTTCGTCTCCATTATCTCTGTCACCTCGTCCACCCTCATTGTCAGTCCCTCACGTACCATCTGACATTGCTTCTGTGTCGCTATTAAGTCATTTTTAATTTCTTTTTGTGTCGCCTTTAACCCTACTAGTACCGCAGTGTTCCTTTGAACCTGCTCCACTAACTCCGTTTGTCCCTCTGTCAGCTGTTCCACCTCCTCAGTCAGATCTTCTATTCCCCCTTGTAACCTAGCCGTATTATGCCTCACCTCTTTCTCTATACGCTTTTCACCTCGCTTTACCTCCTCGCGTACCCCCGAGACCTCCTCACCTACACCTCGTCGTATCTCCTCCTTCATCTCCTCCATCTGGTTCCCCATCTGTTCGATTTCCCGGGCGGATTGCTCCCCTATTTCCCGCAATTTGTCTCCCATCCTATTTTCTAACCCCATTAACCCATTTTTCACCCCCTCTAACTGATTCTCCTGGGCAGCCATTCTATTTTCCACCCCCGTTAACCCATTCTTTACCTCTTTTATCCCGTTGTCTAACCCCTCAAATTTAGCTTCTAGCCATTCCCCCATTTCTACCATTTTGCCCCCCATTTCTCCCCCCAATCGCTCACTATCAGCCCTCACTTCGTCCCTCATTACCCCCATTTGGCCCTCCAATCGCTCACTATCAGCCCTCACTTCGTCCCTCATTACCCCCATTTGGCCCTCCAATCGCTCACCCTGAGCATCCATCCGGTTCCCCATTTGTCCCATTTTGGCTTCTAGCCTCTCCATAAGGGCCCCCATTTGTATCATAAAAAGGTCCGAATTCCCCAGCGGCGCTGCTACGGTCACGGGCGCGGCTAGATTTGGTGCCGCTGTAACCGTGTGCGCAAAGGCGCCATTTTGCGCGCCTGATACCTCGTGCGCGAGAGCGCCATTTTGCGCGTCTGGTACCCCTCAACCACATCCTCCATATACATTTCCCCGAGGTCCTGGGTCGATTCCACCCCGTCTATCTCTAGCTCACCCACCGGCATCCGATCGCCTTGACCAGCCATGGCGCGATTTCAAAATTCGGGTTTTTGTAAAACAACACAAATTCCCAGCAGCTCGTAATTTTGAGCGCGTTAAGCGCGCTTCGGGTCCGTATCTCACACCCAGACACCAATTGTTACGGACGCGGTTAAAGATGTTATTTACCGAGCGGTTGGTATTACCACGTCCGAACAGTTATTCCCCGACTAATACCCGATTTGCCCCAAACTTTGGCCGGATCGCGCCACCGCTATTCAATCGGGAAAACTCTAAAGCGACCGAATGCAAAGAGGAAAACGAAGGCAAAGAAAGGTTTGGAAATACTACTAAATTTATTTACTATTCACACACATAAGCAAAAAGACAGCTGTCACGTTTATTTACAAGCACATGAGACGCAGGTGACACAGTGAAAATACTAGCTTATACAGACTTATTGTTACTACACAGGGACAAGACAAAAGACAGACTACGAGCACACTTACACGGGGAATGATGATAGGGATGGCAGGTGGGTGGCTGGTGGATGGCTGGCCGGATAGGGAGGTCCAACTAGTTCTGCAGCTGATCGACTCGTGGGCAGCCGCCGCTCCTTCGCGGCCCTGCTCCAAACTGCCGTCCAGGCCTCACACTGCTGTGGCTGCAGTTTCGGTGGCTCCAGCTGCAGCAAATGCAGTTTCAGTGGATCGAGCTGCAGCAAGTGCAGTTTCGGTGGCTCGAGCTGCAGTGAGTGCAGTTTCGGTGGCTCGAGCTGCAGTTCAACCCTGGACTTCTTCTCATCTCTCTGTCGTCAAAGCTCATCTCCCTTTCTGCCTTGGGAACGCCCTGCCTGCGGGTTATATAGGCCCCGCCCCTCAACCTTCGCGAACCTCCTCGATGTTTCTCTCCACACCCTCTCCAAGTCCAACCCCTTGTTCGTGGTTGGTTGAGTGGGGCTGACTCACTCCTCCCCTCTATGACGAGGTGGGGACCCGCCTTTCTTCCCCAACCCTGCCTCGTGGTCAATGGCGGATGAAGAGAAAACCGCCCAAAATGCAGTTGGCAATGCGAATGGCAATTGACGAAAAGGGGGAATGGAAGTTTTGGGAGTGGGAATGAAGGGAATCTATCTCTTTCACTGGTGCAATGGAGTATTTCAATTAATGGGAGACACAGCCTTACCCTAAAACACATAATAAGATATAAGCTATCGAACAGGGGTATTCTATGATTAGCTGTGGTGTGGATGCTTTATGGACTAATTATGGGACGCCCTTTGACCTTTACACAGCTCCGGAGGCAGGAGGCGCAGACTCAAGCAATATTCATCACCAATTTACCACAATACCACACAATCAAAAAAATACAGTCCTCATATCCGCAACAATATCTATCTATAATTCCAGTAATCTCTGTGTGTGTGTGTGTGTGTGTGTCTGTGTGTGTGTATGCGACCGCTGTTTCTCGACAACTACCGGTCCGATATACTTGAAACTTGCCAGGTATATTGCTGGGGACCCGAGGATGTGCCTTTTCAAGGTTTCATATTAATCGGACAAGTAGTTACCGAGCTATGGCGATTTCTTTACCAAACTCCGCAAGCCGTTCGCTTTGGACCAAACCATTGCATGTAAATAGAGGGGGGGGATTGTCACCGTACTCGCAAGCCGTTCGCTTTGGACCAAACCATTTCATGTATATAGAGGGGGGGGGATTGTCACCGTACTCGCAAGCCGTTCGCTTTGGACCAAACCATTTCATGTAAATAGAGGGGGGGGATTGTCACCGTACTCGCAAGCCGTTCGCTTTGGACCAAACCATTTCATGTAAATAGAGGGGGGGGGGATATAATTTTAGATATATATATAGTACGGGCATGCCCTAGTACTTATTAATGTTATTATTTTAATATTATTCATATATTAAAAAAAGTTATGGATGAGTGAATGAACCTGGTGGATGAGTTGGGGAGGTGACAAGAACACGCCGATTACATTTTGGTTCAGGTCCGAATCCAGATCCGGCCTATCAGTGGGATACAAAACATAAACTGTTCACCAAGGCGGAGATATGCTCTCTACTGAGCGTCGTTCTAGTTTTGTGTTTGTTCGTCTGGGCGATATCTTAGCTATCCTTTGAGCTAGGAAGCTGAAATTTGGGGAAATTGGTGAACAAGTGCTTTTGAAGACAAAGCGTTTGTGTGAACCCTCAACCTCAACCTAAGTTGAAGTTGTTGCTGCAGTGTTGTTGTTTTTTGTGTATTTTCTCTGCGCCCAATGCTCGCAGATTTGGTTGGTACAAATATTTTATTGAAAGGTGAAAAAAAATTTATCTGCGATTAAGCTTCAAAATATCAAAACTGATACTTATTGATTCGGCACGCTTACAATAGAAATTAATGGCGAGGGTTGTGGTTGGGTCGATGGGTTGTTGTTGGGTTGTTGTGGTTGGGTCGATTTTGCGAAATGAACGTTCTTTGAACAAATTAAATGGTGAATCGGATGAAAATTGAGGATTTTGGAACTTGTTGTTGGAACTTGTTGTTGGAATTTGTTGTTGGAACTTGTTGTTGGAACTTGTTGTTGGAACTTGCTGTTGGAACTTGTTGTTGGAACTTGTTGTTGGAACTTGTTGTTGGAACTTGTTGTTGGAACTTGTTGTTGGAACTTGTTGTTGGAACTTGTTGTTGGAATTTGTTGTTGGAACTTGTTGTTGGAACTTGCGGTTGGAACTTGTTGTTGGAACTTGTTGTTGGAACTTGCTGTTGGAACTTGTTGTTGGAACTTGTTGTTGGAACTTGTTGTTGGAACGTTTTGGGAACATTCAAATGTTGGGTTTTGCTAACGTTTCCACAACGTCGCTACAACGTTTCACTTTCGTTGTTGCAACGTTTTGCTCCAACGTTTTGGGAACATTCAAATGTTGGGTTTTGCTAACGTTTCCACAATGTCGCTACAACGTTTCACTTTCGTTGTTGCAACGTTTTGCTCCAACGTTTTGGGAACATTCAAATGTTGGGTTTTGCTAACGTTTCCACAACGTCGCTACAACGTTTCACTTTCGTTGTTGCAACGTTTTGCTCCAACGTTTTGGGAACATTCAAATGTTGGGTTTTGCTGACGTTTCCACAACGTTGTTTCAACGTTTTTCACATTACTTTCCTGCAACATTGAAATAATGTTGTTGTAAAACGTTTCCACAACGTCGCTACAACGTTTCACTTTCGTTGTTGCAACATTTTGCTTCAACGTTTTGGGAACACTCAAATGTTAAGTGAATCAGATGAGAATTCACGAGTTATTTAATTATTAGAAATTAATGAAGTACTTATTTAATTAATTACATTTCTTTCTCTTCTGTCCATGAACTTGGTGTCGACCTGCAGGCCAAACCGTTGGTCAGATGAGCTCGATACCTTGACCAATTTATAGTGTCACTTGATTGGATGCATATATTAATTATGACATCATAAGTCACGTGACATGGCAGCCATGGTGGATTTCTTGAAAACCTTTAAAATGCATCCCTGTGTTCATTTTTCGAACGATTGAGTTGAAATTTTGAACAATCGGATCTGGACTGTCGTTGTTAACGACTCTGGCACACACCCGTCCAATCAGGATGGAGCGGTATGGTCCCCGGATCATCACTGCCAGCAGTTTTAATTAGTTTTACTTTTACCTTTCAGTCTTTCTGTTCATTGTTCTCTTGGTCATACAATTTTTTGAAGACATGCATGTCATGATATAGGAAATGTTTGTTCTGTTGAACGGAAGAAATGTTTATGGTAATTTAATTCAATGTGGTAGGTGGGCAACACCACAAAGCATACCTCTTTAAGGTGTGTATAAACCCTGGAACATTCCAGCAATCACGACGATGCTGAAATGGTGTAATTTAATTCAATGGTGTAATTTAATTCAATGTGGTAGGTGGGCAACACCACAAAGCATACCTCTTTTAAGGTGTGTATAAACCCTGGAACATTCCAGCAATCAATACGATGCTGAAATGGTGTAATTTAATTCAATGTGGTAATTTAATTCAATGTGGTAGGTGGGCAACACCACAAAGCATACCTCTTTTAAGGTGTGTATAAACCCTGGAACATTCCAGCAATCAATACGATGCTGAAATGGTGTAATTTAATTCAATGTGGTAATTTAATTCAATGTGGTAGGTGGGCAACACCACAAAGCATACCTCTTTTAAGGTGTGCATAAACGCTGGAACATTTCAGCAATCATGACGATTTTCTCATGTCACCTGAAATGGTGTAATATTGTGTAATATGGTCGACCTTGGGTTTGTTTGGGTTTGTTGTTTATTTTTGTGGGTATATATTTTTGTGTATTTTATATATATTTTCACGACTAATTCCAGTTAACACCCTGCAAAATTTGCTCGTTTTTCTGGCCGATTCGAAATTGCGTTGAGTTCCTATGGCATGCGCCATTAAAAGGCACCGTGTAATGGTTGAGCTCCCTTTATTTCGTTTTGGTCACGCGGATGAGCAGACAAAATGACGAATGCTGCGGCTGGAGCAGTAGAAGCGATTTTTCTTTTAAGTGTTTAATGATTATTCGATATTGTTATGACTTATTGTCAATAGGTATACTAAGTGGTCAGGAGATAGCCTTTTGCTATGTACAGTTTATTTTATTGTTGATTATACCACATAGCTGTGGTGATAAAGGAAATGTTTGGTTTTCAAATAGATGATTATGATATGACCATGATTATAAAATCATGATGATTATTATGAATGATATCATAGGGTTCCAATGCAGAATGATTGCACGAACTTGGAAAAGAACTTTCAAGCCCTATGGGATAAATTGGGTATTACAAGTGATGGAGTTTCAAAATTTAGCATGATTGAAGGAATTTGACAGTCCTATTTCAGGAGTTTTACGAAATTTATATTGCCAAGAGATTTTGGGTACTATTAAAAGAAAAATGATGAGATATTTTTCCCAAAGAACTTTAATATCTGCCATCCATTTTGGCTGTCTCACGAATGAAGGATGAGTTGCCTTTAGTGGTTGCAAAGAAAATTTGTGGAGACCAGGCAAAATGGGAAAATATGTCAGATATGACCCTAGGACAGAACAGTGATTCGTCAATTGACATGAGGTATGAACCAGAGGTGACGACCGATGATCTTCAATCTCAGTCAATAGATGGACCTGTCCTGACATCATTGGGGAAAGGGCTTATGCAAGGAGTCATCCAAAATGATTAATTTGATTTATTGATGAATATTGATAAATTAATTGAAATTGAATAATTGAATTGAACTGAATAAATTTAATTGAATAAATTGAACTGAATAAATTTAATTGAATAAATTTAACTGAATAAATTGAACTGAATAAATTGAATTGAATATATATTGATTGTTTGATTGATGAAAATGCGGTCTCAAGAAAGAAGCTTTAATATCTTTGTGAGATATTATCAATGTGAAGACAACCTTGGAAAATTGAGCAAGGTGGTGAGTTTATAATTATATAGATATATATGTGCGGTTACCATTGTGTGATTTCCCCTTCAACAGAGCGGACACCTGAGGATTCACCCATTTCATACTGACCCTCTGGCTCATCTGCAAATACTGATCTGTGAGATTGGATTGTGCAAAAGCCACAGGTGAGAGAGATTCTCTGGAAATCACCATTTGAACATGTGGAGAGATCCTTCCTGGAGGCATGAGTGAAGCTTTAGAGGAACAAGCTACAACACATCCAATGCTACTTTGATAAAAGGCAGAATGGGAAATGGAACCTGCAAGAATACACAAGGACAACCAGAGATTCCACAAAGAGGTACTTGTACATATCATATGTACGACCGTTATGGTGCCGAAGCTATAAGGCAGGTCGAGAATTGGTATTTGTGGACAAAGGGAAATGCTGAGGAGTTTCCAAGAGATGGTACATTTGAGCGAAGTCGATTGGAAAGATTGGGACAAAGATTGAAAGCCAGGGAGAGACAGAATCTAACGGTAGACTGGCTTGCATTCCATCTTTGGGATGGTGAATCCAGACAAGAGGAACAGCAAGAACGGATAACGGATCTAGAACTTAAAATAAAAAGGATACAGGATACAGTGGAGGAGACAAATGCACAACTGCCCTCGAAATTAGGAATGAAAGTGACAGTTGTCCCATCTGATTTCCAGTTGTCTCCCCAAAAAGGACGGAACAGAGAATTTTTTCGTGTTTCAGGAGATAACGAGAGATTGCAGTGGCAACTCAGGGATGTAGAGATGCAGCCCAGCAATACAAGTGCACAGGTGCACAGACCAGGCAACGACAGAAACCGGTGTTTCAAGTGTGGACGGATGGGACATTGGAAAAGAAGATGTCCATATACCAAAAGGAAGACAAGTTCATAGGGTAAACCAAGATCAAGGGTACCAGTGCTGACCGATACCTCAGACAACGATTAGGCCTTCATTGCGACAAATCCCAAATGACGATTGGCCTCAACAAATTAGATTACTGGACAAACATGAATAACTGTCAATGATTCTTGTGTCTGAAAAGTTTTCGGAGCAAGAATTATTCATTTTTCTTTTGCTTGTAAGCAAATTGATAATTAATTGATCAAATGCCGAAATTGGATCTTTTATGTTGGGCACAAAATTTTAAATTTACAAAGTTTGGAACAATTGCTTTGCAATTTTTTTTTGGCAAACCAAGTGACAAGAGTCACATGATGATCAGGTGGGAATTTCGGACTATTGTTCCGCACGATTGATAGGTCAGTGGTCGACTGACATGCAAATGGGTGTGTAGTCAAATTTGGATAAATTATTGTGGAAACTGAAAGGGTAATTTCATGTGATATCATAGGGGTTTTCTAAGAATAGACTTTTAGTCTATTTGTGTATTAGCATTTTAAATTTGATGGACAAATTTTATGAAATTGAAATAAAATTGACACCCATCTTGATCTGTAAATAATGGTTCCAACGCAAACAAATATGCATAATGCATGTGTGTGTGTGTTTTTGTGTATCAATCTTACAAGATTGTTGACACCGACAGTGTGCCTTGTCTAAAAATAGATAGTTCCATGTGGATGGGATCACATATCGAGAGAATTCGTAAAATAAAATAGAAATATAATTTGATTATGAACATTATCATTTTTGTCAAGGGAGATGGAATATAAAAAATTTGATTTGCTGAGTTATGAGCAGCCATTCATTGATAGTAAATTCATTGATAGTAAAAATTGGGAGTAATCTTGAGATTCCATTTTGATAGAATTTATATGAGAATCAAAGCTATTTATGGATATGAGCTTCATAAAAATGTGGGAGTACAAAATTAGCCAAATTTGGGAGAGGTCTTACACTGACTTCCCAGAGTACTCTGCTCACGGATTTATATATATATAAACTTGAATTTTATCAGCATATAAATTGTGCTGTATGTATGGATGTGTATAAGGCATAGATGATATGGGAAAATAGTAAAGGAAATTTTGCTGGTTTGAACTATTGTGATTTTTGAGTTCTGGAGTTCAAACAAAGTCACTGGTTAGCAGATGAAAATGGATAGTAAATAAATTCTTCGATGCTGGGTAAATTAAGTACGATATTACTAAGATTTATGAGAGCTAGTGTTCTTCCTTACAGCAGTGCGAAATTATTGGGAAAAAAAATTAGATCCAACATAATGAATCTATAAATGAATGTCAGAGGGATAATATCCTCAATTTGTACTAATTATTTGATTGTGGGTAAAGGAATTAATTTATCATAGTGGATTGTTAATAGCAGCCTGAAAATGTCCTGAGAGTGCATCCATGTAATCGGAAATCCCAGATTTGTTTTTACAAACAACATTTTGGTAGAGGTCTTGTGTGGACGAGCACTTCCTTGGTAGATAAAAAACGGTACTGCATGCTGGCAGCCACTTTTGCAGCCAGTTAGGCCAAACAAATTGAGAGGAAATTGTAGTTAAATACGTAAGTTACACATGGCTATTTGTAAAAAGGAAATTTGTTGAGATGGGAAACATTTTTCGAAGGTTTATTAAAGTGTTATAATATGACATGTGGCAAGGCAAACTATTGGATGGGAAAATTAGATCTGGTTATAGAATAAATTTATTGACCCCTTGAAGTTAATTCTTCGAATCATTGTTTCACTGGCATTTTTTGTTCACATTGGAAATAGTTTGGTAGAGCTTTGGTTAAAACCTTTGGTTGCGGTATCTTGGAACGAATTGATAAACCATAGGAGATTGATAAGAATAGAAACAAATATGGACCCAAAATAGAACGTTGGATTCATGCCTCTCATTGCAAGCAAGCACATGGGGCTAAGGTGGACGATCCCACAGAAAATGAGGCTGCACCTAGCAGCCCAGCAGAACATTCAGTGGCGGATAAATGATAGTCGTGATTTACATTCATTTGAATTACATTTTAACACCCCTTGCATTGATAAACATTACATTTTCAACATTTAATATTCCGACTTGAATTAGGGAAGATAGTGACATTTATTTGCCTACATGACATACCATTATCTACTGATATTAGCGCAACATGAGGGATAATGTATCACAACTACACTCATGATTAGGGGATTTAGTTCGACCCCGGGAGATAGGGGGATCAGGGTAAGACAAATAATCTGATTTATGTTACATATTAAGGGATTTTCTTTATTTACCTTTTAGGAAGCTTGTTAGTTTGGTATATTGACCCTACAAGGGGTAGCTCACATGTTTTACAGATGGCTACAGGTGGGACAAGAGGTAGCTAAGATACTCCAATATTTGTTTGTTGGTTTAGTAGTTATAAAAGGGGGTGCCTTTGCATGGTTGGGAAACACATTTGGAGGGGTGGTAGCTAAGATACTCCAATATTTGTTTGTTGGTTTAGTAGTTATATTGGCAATTGTTTTAGTGGTGGCTTGCTTGAAAGCCTTAGTGACGGTGTGTTTGAATAAGGTAACCAACAACACGATGATAACACATGAAGTGACAAAAGAGGAAAGAAATGTGGAACCACAAGAGGAAGACTTTTATGGTGACATAAATACTGAGATTAAAAGATTAAATCAAGTGATGTTGCAAATGAATACAGTAGAATTAAGATAATGGCATAACGACAATGTTATGAGTTGTGTCAATTACAAGATCAGTGAACTCATATCACCACGAGTGACACACTGTTAGGAAAAACAAAGGGAAAAGAAAAAGTGGAGAGGAATTATGGTAATAATACATTATGCTTAATTTGTTGATTTGGGAAAATTGTTGTTGGGAATTAGATATTCCCATTTGTGATTGTAATCATATACAATTTATTTTCTTAGAGTCGTGCTAAAATACCTGCATGAGTTAATTTTTGAGCTATATTAACCTGAAAGCATTTGTGGATGCTATTCTTAGTTTAGTAGTGAAATACATACCTGATTGAATATTATTTGTGTGACGCATATAAATGAATATAACTTTTAAATGTTTTAAGGAAAAACAACAAATTGTTGAATGTGAAACTGTCAGAAGACATACATGATTATGCTGATTTCATGGTAAGATGTACCCTATCTGATTCAGTGTGTGTGGAAAGCAGATTCAGATGTGACTGAGCATAAGGATAAGACGAGATCACATTTTGAAGGGAGTGCTAACGGAATTGGGAAGAAGTTCGAGAAAGAAAATTTGTGGCTAAAATGAAGTTAATCGCGGCATACACCCTCTTTCTCAAAGAATGATGAAGACATTCTCCCGTGTAACTTGGAGATGGATGCTTACCTTCACCAAGGAAATTTATGTGACCATTTGCCTGGATCACACTGTAACATATGAAAGAAAGGCGATCACTTACTCTTGTTTGAAGGCTTCGAACATTCATCACATCAGAAGTTGCAGGACAACGACATTTTACCTGCAACCTCTGTGAAATGCGGGGACATATGTTATTACTTCACCAACTTCCGGGGAACCAGCATGGAGCTGCAAACAAACGGCTGTGCCCTTGTCACAACAGCTGTGCGCGATTCTGCTGGTTGCTCCTGGTATGGACCATGAATGACCTGAACACCATGGTCCCAACATCATTGTGGATGCATCCGGCATCCCTGTTCCACACCTTGCTGGCCAATCAAAGTCACACCAATACTTGCTGCCCACTCATAATGAGGGAGGAGGCAAGTCGACTACAACTGGGCGAAGGCCTTGTTCAGGAATTACTATGGTTTACAGCAAGAGTGGCAAGAATGCTACATGGAGAGCAGGGTCAGTCTATGACTCCGTGCAGTTATTACAAACAGCAAGACCCTACACGAAGTAGTGCAGGTGCTATGAAGACATTAGGAGAAAATGTTTCATACCTGGATTCAAACACAAGTGATCAGCCCTTCCTTTCAAACAAAGAGTCAACATTTGTGTGGAGGCAAACGTTTTTTGCCAGATGTTGCAGATGCTTTACAAAACTTGAAAATGAAGTGAAATTGTTGTGTCTTGGTGATGGTGAAGTGTTGTTTTGCAAAGATATTTGTGATGTAAGTGAAATAGATTGAATTAACAATATGGAAGGAGTCAATGACCAACGAAATGTTTTGTGATTCTTGCAGGATGACGGTGTATACCTAAGGAAATTGGATTACCAAAGTTATGGTTTGAATACTTGTATTGATGTTTACTTGTAGTGATTGATTGTTTACTTATACTTGTATTGATGTTTACTTGTAGTGATTGATTGTTTACTTATACTTGTATTGATGTTTACTTGTAGTGATTGATTGTTTACTGAAATTGATGTTTAGATTAATGGTTAATATAAACATAAAACAAAAAGATGAGGGATTGTGGTAGAATAAATCTTTAAGAAGCTGTTCACCACCATCTCTTATCTTCCCCCATCCATAACCTTGATCTTTTCTACCCCCACTAATTCACCCCAGATCCACCTTGTTTGAAATTCCAACTTCTTTCCTGGAAATCCTGGCAGTGTCCATATGTTTATACCTCTCCCACCCCCCCCCCCCCCTTCACATGCCTCCCCCCCTTCACATGCCTCCCCCCCAAAGCCCTCTCCCTCCCACAGATCTCTCGATGTCTCCATGTCTCTCGGTCCCTGCTCTCAAATGTTGTGTTTGGGTCCTTCCCCATCTCTCCCCATCTTGTCTACCGCTCCCGATGTTATTTGTTTTATGTGTCTGTTTGTCTTTCTGTGTGATTAATGTTCGCTCTTTCACGAGCCTCGATCTTGTATACAAAAAAAAAAAAAAAAAAAAAAAAATACTATGTAACTAGTTATGAGATTGGTGAGTGAACCAATAGGTGGTCGTAAGAATGTTAGGAATGTATCTCGCTCTGTTAAAGCTGGGAGTCCATTGTCCACCTCCTGTACAGCCCTGGGCTAGAGCACCCTCCTACTGTGTAAATGGAACTCACAGCAGGAGGGGAGCGAGTTGGTGCCAGCAGGGCGATTGTGGATGACCAAGGAGCTTCAGCGCACGGAGGATTAACTTTTAGCGCACAGGGGATTAACTCCAATGTATCCATATAAACCAGAGCAAACTTTGAGTCAACACACTTGTCCTCAGAAGCCCTGCCCGACGGAATGAACGAATACCAACGAGGAGCAGCGCCAGGAGATCACCGGCGAACAAGAGGAACCAACGACTTCAATAACTAGATTCGTTATAGTATTGTAATACCTATTATATTGAAACAAGTGAATTAGGAGTTAATAAAGTCTGGATCTTTGTAAACCTGTTTTCCGGTCATTGGTCTTGAGTCCCAAACCACTTCTACGACAGCACCATCGGTCTTTAATTGCGCAGCCGGGAAAAACACAAGCGCCCAGCGTCGGCCCAGCTTCCTCTACCATGCAGTATGCCCCGCCTCTTTTATGACCGCACTTCAGGTTAATCCCATGCAATTATACAGAACATCTCCCCCCTCCCATTAACAGTGAAAATGCACACTACATGCATACAAATGCATACTACAAGCATACAAATGCATACTACAAGCATACAAATGCATACTACAAGCATACAAATGCATACTACAAGCATACAAATGCATACTACAAGCATACAAATGCATACTACAAGCATACAAATGCATACTACAAGCATACAAATGCATACTACAAGCATGCAAATGCATACTACAAGCATACAAATGCATACTACAATCATACAAATGCATACTACAATCATACAAATGCATACTACAAGCATACAAATGCATACTACAAGCATACAAATGCATACTACAAGCATACAAATGCATACTACAAGCATACAAATGCATACTACAAGCATACAAAATTAATGCATACTACAAGCATACAAATGCATACTACAAGCATACAAATGCATACTGCAAGCATACAAATGCATACTACAAGCATACAAATGCATACTACAAGCATACAAATGCATACTACAAGTATACAAATGCATACTACAGGCATACAAATGCATACTACAAGCATACAAATGCATACTACAAGCATACAAATGCATACTACAAGCATACAAATGCATACTACAAGCATACAAATGCATACTACAAGCATACAAATGCATACTACAAGCATACAAATGCATACTACAAGCATACAAATGCATACTACAAGCATACAAATGCATACTACAAGCATACAAATGCATACTACAAGCATACAAATGCATACTACAAGCATACAAATGCATTCTACAAGCATACAAATGCATACTGCAAGCATACAAATGCATACTACAAGCATACAAATGCATACTACAAGCATACAAATGCATACTACAAGCATACAAATGCATACTACAAGCATACAAATGCATACTACAAGCATACAAATGCATACTACAAGCATACAAATGCATACTACAAACATACAAATGCATACTACAAGCATACAAATGCATACTACAAGCATACAAATGCATACTACAAGCATACAAATGCATAATACAAGCATACAAATGCATACTACAAGCATACAAATGCATAATACAAGCATACAAATGCATACTACAAGCATACAAATGCATACTACAAGCATACAAATGCATAATACAAGCATACAAATGCATACTACAAGCATACAAATGCATACTACAAGCCTACAAATGCATAATACAAGCATACAAATGCATACTACAACTCTACAAGCATACAAATGCATACTACAAGCATACAAATGCATACTACAAGCATACAAATGCATACTACAACTATACAAATGCATACAATAATGCAAACATACAAAATTGCAAAATTGCAAATGCAAAAGTGAATTGAATGAAATTGAAAATCGAATGCAAAATGCATACAAGAATATTAGCTACAAGTCAAGGAGGATATGCCCCTTTCGAACTCTGGATGATCGTCGGGGTGCAAAGTAATAAACGGACTCAAATCCAATACCCTCCTCTGACCTCTGGCGAGGGTAATAAGCTGCTAGAGGTCCATAAACAAGTGTAAGGTGCTTTGGATGGATATGAATAATAAAAATCTGGACTACAACGATGCAAGGGGCAATTTTGGAGCATGTCACACAGCAGGATCTGAGGGTGGTAATATATATACTGTGAGTAAGCAGAGAGCACAATGCCAATGAGCTATAAGTATAACTATAAGTGAAGCTAACACTAACACTGTGTATGGAGGAATTTAGTGAGGCCTCATCGATAATATTGTGAATCAGCCTGAATCTGAGTCTTGGTCACCGCATCTGAGAAATAGTGCAGCAGATAAACACAAAAATTGTGCATTTTATGAGAAAAGCATGAAATTTTTAACATAGTTAGTGCATACCATAAGGTTTATTTTCAGATGTGGAGGGAAGTCAGATTTGACCTCTGAGAACCGTGAGGTCAAATCCAAAATGGCCGCCAGTCCACCGAGTCTAATGTTCAAACGCGCTTAATTTTGGAACTAAATAGTGTAGAAAAACATTATAGGTGTCATTTCCAACTAAATTGGGGTTGCCCAGAGGTGAATGATGCTTTCAATGAACTCCGAGGCATGCCAAGTGAGGTCAGTGAAGGCTCAATGTTACTGCTAGAGCGATTTGTGGTGCTGATGTACGATAGAACCAGTGAGAGCACGGAAGTGAATGATGCCAGGAAACAGCTCTTCACACAGAAGTGTAGAACTCTAGAGAACATTCCTCCAACCCAGGCAACACTCAAGCAGCACATCAAGCGCACTTGCTACCAGGCCAACTGTTGTAACCAGGCATTGGTCATGGATCCAGAGATGCCAGACCCACCTGACTGGGGCTGGACAAAGGAGACAACTGGGTGGCAGCCTCTTTGGACCACTCTTCCTGAAGCATCAAAATCGTGCCATGAATTGATCGACTGTGGCTGCAAGAAAGGGTGCACTGGACGCTGCAAGTGTGCCAAAGCTGCATTCAAGTGCACTGCACTGTGCTTCTGTTCTGGAGACTGTTAGATTTAGATCATTACCAATTTTCATCATTGCACTTGATTTAATGTAAGCTTTGGTGGACATACTTGGTTAACTACAGTTATTTTTTCAGAGGTTATTGCATCATTCCTTGCAGTGTAAACATTTTTTTTTCATCATTTCTGGTCTTTGGGTGTTCTGTACCTATCCCTGTACCTGAAAAAAATAAAGTTTTAAAAGTTCAAATGAACTTTTTCCAATAGCAGTTCCAACTGCAGTATCATAAAAATAGAAATTTAACGTAATTTGACCTTGACCGTGACCTAAATGCATGTCCTTGAGTTCTGGCGATCTCAAAAGTATCACCAAATCAATGGGCATCCCCAATTTAGTTGGAAATGACACCTATAAGCGCGTTTGAACATTAGACCCGGTGGACTGGCGGCCATTTTGGGTTTGACCTTTCACGGTCCTCAGAGGTCAAATCTGACTTCCCTCCACATCTGAAAATAAACCTTATGGTATATACTAACTATGCTAGAAATTTCATGCTTTTGAAGGAGCTGTGCTCCAACGCGAGTCGAACGGATTGACGCGACAAAAGACGGGAATTCGTCCGAGTTGCTTTATTGCACAAATCAAACTCGGGTACTCTGAAAAGCCCGTTTATCGGGCAGCAATATATATACACACTCAAACACGTCATGCCGGAGCGTTTGCCCAGGAAAGGCGAGACCGGGCGTGCCCGGGCGAGCCCTGGAAAGACGAGTCTGGACGTGCCCAGGCGTCCTGGCCGAGCCCTGGAAAGGCGAGGCTGGGCATGCCCGGGCGTCCTGGGCAAGCCCTGGAAAGGCGAGGCTGGGCATGCCTGGGCGAGCTCCGGAAAGGCGAGACTGGGCGTGCCCGGGCGTCCTGGGCGAGCCCTGGAAAGGCGAGTCTGGGCATGCCCGGGAAAGACGAGACCGGGCGTGCCCGGGCGGCTCGGGCGAGCCCGGGAAAGGCGAGTCCGGGCATGCCCGGGAGAGGCGCGTCTGGGCCTGTCCAGGTGGCCTGGGCGAGCCCGGCATGGTGATCGCTCCCTGGCCACGTCCTCGGCAGGTGCAAGGCGATTGTGTATACCCAGCGGTAACCGCTACACGCGCCCCTCCAGAATCGACTTGCACCGGCAGGCTCAACTTAAGGGGGGTCCTGATGACTGGCCGAAGCGAACCCTGGAGGGTCGTGGGGGGGGGGGTGGTCGAGCGGGGGGAACCGTGGACGGGGGGCGGCCTCGCCGCGGAGGAAGGGCCAACCGTGGTGGTTGGTCGACGTCCACATGCGCCGGCTTGAGGCGGTCCACCGAAATCCGGTCCGACCTGCCGCCGATGTCGATGACGAATGACTTGTCGTCCCGTCGCAGAACCCGGAAGGACCCGTCGTACGGAGGCCGAAGTGGCCCCCGGTGTGCGTCGTGACGCACAAAAACGTACTCCGCTGTGCGAAGCGCTGGGGGGACGTAGGACTGGGGGCCACCGTGGCGAGACGTTGGCATGGGGGCAAACCGTCGGGCGGCCTCCTGGAGGTCCGAGCGCTGGCGAGCTGCGGACCAGGGACTGGTAGCGTCGGGCACGAACTCGCCCGGGACGCGTAGCGGCTGGCTGTAGACGAGCTCGGCGGTGGACGCCTGGAGGTCCTCCTTGGGGGCCGTGCGGAGGCCCAAAAGGACCCACGGCAGCCGGTTGGCCCAACCGCCGTCCTGAAGGCCGGCCATGAGCGCGGCCTTCATGGAGCGGTGAAAACGCTCGCACAACCCATTGGCCTGGGGGTGGTAGGCTGTGGTACGGTGGAGCTTGACCCCCAGGTTGCGGGCGACTGCGCCCCACAGCTCGGAGGTGAACTGCGGACCGCGGTCCGAAGAGATGTCCGCCGGTGCGCCGAAATGGGCGACCCAGGTGGCGATGAAAGCCTGTGCCATGTCGGCGGTGTTGGTGGAAACGAGGGGAACGGCCTCCGGCCACCTGGTGGTCCTGTCCACCATGGTGAGCAGGTGTGTGAAACCCCGTGATGGGGGAAGGGGGCCCACCAGGTCCACGTTGACGTGGTCGAAACGCCGTTCGGGCACGGTGAAAGGTGCCAGCGGGGCCTGGGTGTGGCGGTGGACCTTGGCCCGCTGGCAGGCCGTGCAGGCGTTGGCCCAATCGCGGACGTCACGTCGCAGTCTGTGCCAGATGAAACGCACCGACACCAGCTTCTGGGAAGCTTTCCGGCCCGGGTGGGAAAGGCCGTGGAGGGAGGCGAAAATGCGGCGCTGCCAGGTAACGGGCACGACGGGGCGAGGCTGGCCTTGGGAGACGTCGCAGAGCAGGACAGTGTCCGCGAAGGGGACGTCGGCCAGGCGGAGGCCCGTGTCCGCCGCCCGGAGGGCTTGCACCGTAGTGTCGGTGGTCTGGTCGGCCGCCATGAGCGCAAAGGCCACGCCGAGGTGGACTGCGTTCGCGCCGGCCCGAGAAAGACAGTCGGCCACGGCGTTGTCTTTTCCGGCGACGTGCCGGATGTCCGTGGTAAATTCCGACACGGCGGAGAGGTGGCGCTGCTGGCGGGCCGACCACGGCTCCGTGACTTTGGCCATTGCGTAAACCAACGGCTTGTGGTCGACGAAAGCCGTGAACGGGCGGCCCTCCAGGAGGTGGCGGAAATGGCGAACGGCCAGGTACAGACCGAGGAGCTCGCGGTCAAATGTGCTGTATTTTAACTCGTTCGGCCGGAGTTGCCGGCTAAAAAAAGCGAGTGGCTGCCAAACCCCGTGCACCCATTGTTCATGTACGGCGCCCACCGCGTATTCGGAGGCGTCCGTATTGAGGGCGATGGGAGTGTCGAGCACCGGGTGAGCCAGCAGCGTTGCGTCGGCGAGGGCCCGCTTCGCGCTCGTGAATGCCGCGTCCATGGCCGCGGACCAGACGATGTCATGCTTGGCCGGCTTGCCCCGGAGGGCTTTGTAAAAGGGCCGCATGAGCTGAGCAGCGCGGGGCACGAAACGGTGATAAAAATTCACCATGCCGAGGAACTCCTGCAGGGCCTTGATGGAGCGGGGACGCGGGAACTTGGTGATGGCCTCGACCTTGGTTGGCAGCGGCATGGCCCCGTTCTTGGTGATGTAGTGGCCCAAAAAGTCAACGGCCGTCGTGCCGAAGTGGCATTTGGCCGGGTTGACGATTAAGCCGTGCTCGCTGAGGCGCCCGAACAGTGTTCGGAGGTGGAGGAGGTGCTCGGCCCAGGACGTGCTGGCGACGAGGATGTCGTCCAGGTAGACGAAGAGGAATGGCAGGTCGCGCAGCACGCCGTCCATCAAGCGTTGGAACGCCTGGGCCGCGTTCTTGAGGCCAAACGGCATCCTAAAAAATTCGAACAGGCCAAAACGGCATGATGACGGCCGTTTTTGGGACGTCGGCCGGCCTGACAGGTACCTGGTGGTATCCCCGTATCAGGTCAATTTTTGAAAAAATGACCCGTCCCGCCAAACGGGCGGAAAAGTCTTGGATGTGCGGGATCGGATACCTGTCGGGGGTGGTAACGTCGTTGAGGCGGCGGTAGTCGCCACATGGGCGCCATCCGCCCCCCGGCTTTGGCACGATGTGCAGTGGTGAGGCCCACGCACTATCGGAGCGCCGCACGATGCCGAGGTGCTCCAACGCGTCGAACTCGGCTTTGGCCATGGCGAGCTTGGCCGGGTCGAGGCGGCGGGCTCTGGCGTAGACCGGCGGGCCCATAGTGGGTATGTAGTGCTCGATACCATGTCGCACTGCGACGGCCGAAAACGTCGGCCGTGTGAGGGCCGGGAATTCCGCGAGCAGGTGAGCGAACTCGTTCGCCGCCGGGAGGGCGTACGCTAGTTCGGTCGGCGCGGAGCTGCTCATCGTGCATGCCAGGGAGCTGAAGGTCTCGGCATTGACAAGGCGACGCCGTTTGACGTCGACCAGCAGCCCGTGCGCGCAGAGGAAGTCGGCGCCCAGCAAAGCCATGGGCACGCTTGCGGTCACAAAGGTCCAATTAAAGCACTGGCTGCCGAAGCAGAGGGTGACGTTGCGCGGGCCGAAGGTGCGTATGGCCGATCCGTTGGCAGCGACCAAGGAGGGGCCGCAAACGGCGGTCTGCTTGTCCTGCTCGGAGGCGGGTATGACGCTCAGTTGGGCACCGGTGTCACAAAGGAAATGCCGCCCGGACGCTTTGTCCTTAATAAAAAGCAAGTTGCCCGATTGGCCGGCGCTCATGGCTGGTAATGAACGCCGGCCCGGTCGTTTCCCGACTTGCCGAAAGTGCACGGGGGGCGGAATGTCCGCGCCTTCTGTTCGAACCTGGTGTGGTAATAACACCATGCCTGGTCAGGTGGAGGCCCCGGCCGTCGTGTTGGAAGCGGTCGGCGCGGCGTGGCGGCCGCCAGTTGCACCGGCAGTTCGGCCTCCAACCGCACAGGGCGCTCGGGTGCCATGGGCGTCGCCTCGGATGGCGGCGGGCTCCAGGTAGCCGCCCCGATGTGCTGGCCTGCCGAGGAGATCTTGTCGGCTTCCCTGGCGAGGGCGCGGGGATCCACGATCTGCGTGCCTGCCAGGGCGAAGCGTACCTGGCTAGGCAGCTGGCGGAGGAACAGCTCCCGGAAAAGAAAATCCGGAGAGTGCTCATCGAGCAGCGAGAGCATATAGTCCATTCGCTCGGACGGGCGCGTGTCGCCGAGCTCGGGCAGGTCGAGCAGGCGTCGTGCGCGTTCTGCCAGTGAGAGGGCGAATGCGTCGAGGAGGAGCGTCTTGATCGCGCCATACTTGTCAGCGGCTGGCGGGTGCTGGAGGAGGCTCAGGGCGCGGGCCGCGGTGGCGGAGCCGAGTGCCACTACCACATGGTGGAAGCGGGTGTCGTCGGCGGTGATGTCTCGCAGGGCAAACTGAGAGTCCGCCTGGGCGAACCAAACCGCCGCGTGAGCCTCCCAGAAGGTAGGCAGTTTAAGGGCAACTGCCGTGTCCATGTCGGGGTCACCAATGAAGGAGCTGTGCTCCAACGCGAGTCGAACGGATTGTCGCAACAAAAGACGGGAATTCGTCCGAGTTGCTTTATTGCACAAATCAAACTCGGGTACTCTGAAAAGCCCGTTTATCGGGCAGCAATATATATACACACTCAAACACGTCATGCCGGAGCGTTTGCCCTGGAAAGGCGAGACTGGGCGTGCCCGGGCATCCTGGGCGAGCCCTGGAAAGGCGAGTCTGGACGTGCCCGGGCGTCCTGGGCGAGCCCTGGAAAGGCGAGGCTGGGCATGCCTGGGCGTCCTGGGCGAGCCCTGGAAAGGCGAGGTTGGGCATGCCCGGGCGTCCTGGGCGAGCCCCGGAAAGGCAAGACTGGGCGTGCCCGGGCGTCCTGGGCGAGCCCTGGAAAGGCGAGTCTGGGCATGCCCGGGAAAGACGAGACCGGGCGTGCCCGGGCGGCTCGGGCGAGCCCGGGAAAGGCGCGTCTGGGCCTGTCCGGGTGGCCTGGGCTGGGCGAGCCCGGCATGGTGATCGCTCCCTGGCCGCGTCCTCGGCAGGTGCAAGGCGATTGTGTATACCCAGCGGTAACCGCTACACTTTTCTCCAAAAATTCACAATTTGTTAAAATATGAGAGCTTATCCGCTGTACTAAAAGAACATACTGCAAACTTCCAATTGTGTATCCTTGCGTAAAACACCCGCAAAATAGTAGGTTTAATGAGCATATACTGTATATGTTCAGTGTATAAATACCATGTTCGTTTATTTTTCTCTATTTTCATTCAGTATTAGTTATTTACTAAATTGTATTCATTCTTGGAGTAATGTCCCGCGCTGCATGCATAGCAACGATGTAGGCGGTGTATAATTACCATGTGTTTGCTATCTTTGGGTTTTTTTTAAAAACTGCTTTATGTTGTTATTGAAATATAAAATGTTAAAGTACATAAAGTATATTCACATAAGTAAATCTGAGCAATTCTTTTAAAATTATTAATGTAAAACTTCCATTTATTTATCTTTTTAAACTAATAACAATAATTGAGCTTCCGTTTGGTCGTAGCTGCTCGAGTGGCTATTGTGTCAGGCGGACGCCATCTTCTCCTTCAGAGTCTAATTTTTATTTTTTATCCGTCGTGGTGCGCGGGCATCGTTACCGCAATCATGGTAATTTTCATCAAAATAGTGTGTTTATTCACTGATTGAAACGTATAAGTTGATATTTTTTATGCAATCACCTTTTGTGTCTGAAACGTCGTTGATATGATGTAAATCCAATTTGGGAATAGCTTCGTGTTCTGGTCTCGGTCGCCTTGGCTGGAAGTGGATGTTTACGAATGCAAATTTGTTACTGTTTCATTCATGATTATATCACTGAATCAAGCAACCGATGTGACAATTAAAAATACAAACTTTGTCATTCGGTTTGTGATTCGAATCATTAGAGATGCAGTTTCCTGCTTGCACTGTGTACGGGCCTGACACGGCATGCACGGTGTACCGGCCTAACACGGCATGCACGGTGTACCGGCCTAACACGGCATGCACGACGTACGGGCCTGACACGGCATGCACGGTGTACCGGCCTAACACGGCATGCACGACGTACGGGCCTGACACGGCATGCACGGTGTACCGGCCGAACACGGCATGCACGGTGTACGGGCCTGACACGGCATGCACTGTGTACGGGCCTGACACGGCATGCACTGTGTACGGGCCTGACACGGCATGCACTGTGTACGGGCCTGACACGGCATGCACTGTGTACGGGCCTGACACGGCATGCACTGTGTACGGGCCTGACACGGCATGCACTGTGTACGGGCCTGACACGGCACGCACGGTGTACGGGCCTGACACGGCACGCACGGTGTACGGGCCTGACACGGCACGCACGGTGTACGGGCCTGACACGGCACGCACGGTGTACGGGCCTGACACGGCACGCACTGTGTACGGGCCTGACACGGCACGCACTGTGTACGGGCCTGACACGGCACGCACTGTGTACGGGCCTGACACGGCACGCACTGTGTACGGGCCTGACACGGCACGCACTGTGTACGGGCCTGACACGGCACGCACTGTGTACGGGCCTGACACGGCACGCACTGTGTACGGGCCTGACACGGCACGCACTGTGTACGGGCCTGACACGGCACGCACTGTGTACGGGCCTGACACGGCACGCACTGTGTACGGGCCTGACACGGCACGCACTGTGTACGGGCCTGACACGGCACGCACTGTGTACGGGCCTGACACGGCACGCACTGTGTACGGACCTGACACGGCACGCACTGTGTACGGACCTGACACGGCACGCACTGTGTACGGGCCTGACACGGCACGCACTGTGTACGGGCCTGACACGGCACGCACTGTGTACGGGCCTGACACGGCACGCACTGTGTACGGGCCTGACACGGCACGCACTGTGTACGGGTCTGACACGGCACGCACTGTGTACGGGTCTGACACGGCACGCACTGTGTACGGGTCTGACACGGCACGCACTGTGTACGGGTCTGACACGGCACGCACTGTGTACGGGTCTGACACGGCACGCACTGTGTACGGGTCTGACACGGCACGCACTGTGTACGGGTCTGACGTGGCATGCACGACGTACGGGCCTGACACGGCACGCACTGTGTACGGGCCTGACAAGGCACGCATGACGTACCTTTTTCTGGCTGATTTGAGGCTCTGTTCTGTGTTTCCCAAATCCTGTGGAAGAGCAATCAATTCTGAACTTGCCCAATCATCGGGCCATGCACCTGTTTTCCAAATTTTGTCAATTGTATCTCCAATTCCCTCGTGACGGTTTCTCATCCACCTTTGATGGCCTCAACTACACGGTCAACATCTTTTGCGTTTATAATATAATAGCTGAAAGCACCCGGCGTTGCCCGGGTTCTTTTTGAATGAACTTACTACTATAATTCAGCTTTTACCCACGGCCGTAGAAGATTGACTACTATAATTCAGCTCAGCTTTTAATTGCGAAATGGGCCCAGCCCGGCCGAAGCGGCCTCGATCGGCCTCGCCACCTAGCCTATAACCTTCCCGGGGCGGGGCCCGTCCCGACATTTTTGATTCTTTTTGAATGAATTTACTACTATAATTCAACTTTTACCCTGCGGCCGTAGAAGATTGACTACTATAATTCAGCTCAGCTTTTAATTGTGAAATGGGCCCAGCTCGGCCAAAGCGGCCTCGACCGGCCTCGCCACCTAGCCTATAACCTTCCCGGGGCCCGCCCCAACATTTTTAGTTCTTTTTGAATGAATTTACTACGATAATTCAGCTTTTACTTGTGGCCGTAGAAGATTGACTACTATAATTCAGCTCAGCTTTTAATTGCGAAATGGGTCCGGCCTCGACCGGCCTCGCCACCTAGCCTATAACCTCCCCGGGGCCTGTCCCGACATTTTTGGTTCTTTTTGAATGAATTTACTACCATAATTCAGCTTTTACTCGTGGCCGTAGAAGATTGACTACTATAATTCAGCTCAGGGGGGAGGGGAGGGAGGGGTGGAGGGGTGAGGGAGGGGCGAAGGGGAGGGTGGAGGGGGGAGGGGAGGTGGAGGGGGAGGGGGAGTCAAGTCGGAAGTCATTGTCGTCAATTGAATGTCGCATTTATTTTTTATTCCCTGTCAATGGCATTGGTCCCACATTCCGAACCCCGAACCCGGAAGTCGGAAGTCATTGTCGGCAAAGTTGAAAAATTAACGTTACGAAATACGCTGATGACGTCATAATTTTAAAACGCGACGTTTTGTTTTTTTAGTTGAGATTTTATTCGAATTCGAATTCCATTAAATTTCAACTGTTGGAAACAATAATTATTTCAATTTCCAACAGTTGAAATAATTATTGTTTCCAACAGTGAAATTTAATGGGATTCGAATTCGAATAAAATCTCAACTACCGTTTATTCGTTCTTGGCGCGAAAAAATGGCGCGCATTTTGTCATTTTGTGCGACTTTACATCACTCCTACGGACGTGAAAACATTTGTTTTCCTTGAAAATATATTTAAAATAAATACAATAGTACATAAATTAACAATAAAAGAAGCTAAAAAACAATTTAAAATACAATAAAAAGCACATTGAAAATATATAAATATGTACGTACAGTGTACTGTACGTACGCGCAACGCGGGATCGGAAAGGGGCAATAGCGCCGCCACAAACTACACCATGGAATTGCAGCTGGCGCGGTTTTTTTAACATTGATATTAAAATAAACGTAGCCTATAACCACCAGGATTTTATGCTGATTCCGAATCTGTGTCTAAAACTTTTCTCCGATGTGTAGTTCTTGAGTTATAAGCGGACATCCAGACACCACACACACACACACACACACACACACACACACACACACACACACACACACACACACACACACACACACACACACACACACACACACACACACACACTCCTCCTTTATATATAGAGATAGATATATATATATATATATATATATATATATATATATATATATATATATATACAGTGGAACCTTGACTTACGAGTGCCCCAACTTACGAGTTTTTCGAGATACGAGCCGTCGCTCCGGCGGTTTATTGCTTTGAGATGCGAGCTTTCGCCACCCGGTCACGTGGTTATCTTGCCGTTCAAGTACAGTATCTCTGTCGTATAGCGCTGCATTTTTTTTTTCGCATTTTGGTTATTCCGAGTTCACGCCGCCAGGTGGGTTCTGGTCACGTGGTTATCTTGCCCTGCACGTACAGTACGTATCTCTGTCGTATAGCGCTGCATTTTTTTTTTCGCATTTTGGTTATTTCGAGTTCACGCCGCCAGGTGGGTTCTGGTCACGTGGTTATCTTGCCGTGCACGTACAGTACGTATCTCTGTCGTATAGCGCTGCATTTTTTTTTTTCGCATTTTGGTTATTTCGAGTTCACGCCGCCAGGTGGGTTCTGGTCACGTGGTTATCTGCCGTGCAAGTACAGTACGTATCTCTGTCGTACAGCGCTGCATTTTTTTTTTCGCATTTTGGTTATTTCGGAAAATTTCTTAGTTTTAACCATGGGGCCTAAGAAAGTGAGTGGCAAGTGCAGTGCTGAGAAGAAGAAGAGGATGATGTGCTTGGATATAAAACACGCAATCGTTGAAAAACATGAGCGAGGTGTCGAGGAGGACGTATATAACGGCAGAGGAGAAGAGCATGCCAGGCCACAACTTGTTCAGAATGCGGCGATAGCTCGCCTTCTCTTTGTGGAAAACACGGTGAGATCCTTAACATCCAACAACTAATGGGACGCAAACGGGGCGCCCAGTTTAGCGGTACACACATTGATGAATCACCCTGCCTGTGATTCACCCATGACAGGTTATAGCTGGGTCGGGATTCAAACCCAGGCTGGACAGTTTAGACTTTAGAGTCAAGTGTGCGTACCTCCAGTCCAGGCCATCCTGCCAACTTGTATGCTGCATACAGGTGAAATATAAAGCGCGAGATATTTTTATATATACTGTATTTTTAAAAAAAAATTGGTGTGGTTTTTGGCGGGCTGGAACGGATTAATAGCATTTCAATGCATTTCAATGGGGAAATTTGATTTGAGATACGAGCAATTTGAGTTACGAGCTCGGTCACGGAACGAATTAAACTCGTAAGTCAAGGTTCCACTGTATATATATATATATATACATATATACATATATACATATATATATATATATATATATATATATATATATATATATATATATATATATATATATATATATATATATAGAAGAAGATAGATAAGATAATATATATGATAATATATAATAAATATATAATATAATAATAATAATCATAAATAATAATATATGGAAAGAAGAAGATATATATATATATATATATTTGTGTCAAGATTTTGCATTGAGGCGGTAAGATCGAGATGGATAGAGGTTTTGTCAGGAATTGTATGAAGGAATATTGCAACCACATTCTTATCAAGAAACCATGCTCGTGCTTCTCTCTCTCTCTCTCTCTCTCTCTCTCTCTCTCTCTCTCTCTCTCTCTCTCTCTCTCTCTCTCTCTCTCTCTCTCTCTCTCGTTCTGCTATCCATTCCCTTGTACTTGTAGCACGTCCGACACTCTTGCTTCACCAGTCTGTTGATGTCCAAGTACTTTCCAAATAACTGCCCAACAGCAGTCTAGGCTGTGGTAAAACATTTGCTTATTTTTCCAAGTTTTGGCAAACTTCGTCATTAGTGAACTGGACACTTGGTACTGGTTATCATCTCCATTATGCGATTATGGGTCTGTCAGCTCTGGAGGACAAGACCAAATGCAAAAAGTGTTGTCACTTTGCCTGTCATCTTTGGGTCGGCCGTTGATTATTGAGACCGTGGCTCATCCTCCATGTCTGTCGTTGGGTAAATGAAACCTGTTCCGTCACAGCACGCCTTTGTCCATCGCTCGTAAACCTGAGCAGGGAATCTCACGAGGTGCTACCGACGGGGCCAATTTGACTACCCATCTACCCGTTTAACATTGGAGCTCGTCTCTCCGAATGAAACTGCTGTCCAAAGCTGATGAGCTTTCTCTACCTGAGCAAATCCGGCCCATGCTCAGAAGCCTCGCTTTTCGCCCTCCACCGTTTGCTTCCAATGTAATACCGGAGTACACTGAAAGTTGTGCAATACCCATCGAGACTGGTTTTGCTTCATCTATACTTCAGTATACCTACACTACTACCAAATTTTGTTCTTATTTATTCATCTTTTCCTTTTGTTGAACTTCTTGCACTTGTTTAGAAGTCTATGCCTGTAGGTAGATGAATACAATACTTTATTTTCTTCTTTATTATTATTATTTTTATTTTTATTTTTTTCCAGGAAAGAAGGCTCGTATTGGAGCTGCCTCTCATCTCACACATATCTCACACATATCTCACACATGTGGGCATACAATTGAATACACTAGACATAACACACGACTTGAACAAAACGGTTATTGTCCTTTGTTTAACGTCGTTATACAAGCTCTGTGAATGAGCTTTAAACACTGTAGAGACAAAAATAATGTTGTTTTTTTTGACTTTGAGGGGAAAAGTCGCAATTATTGTAACCTATTTCCATTGTCGCTCATGCACACTCGCACATCCCCATTGTGCCTCAGACTGTGGGCAGGAGCAGCAAGATGCTACAGCACATCGACTACCGCATGCGTTGCACGCTGCAGGATGGTCGGGTCTTCATTGGCACCTTCAAAGCTTTTGACAAGCATATGAACCTCATCCTCTGTGACTGTGATGAATTCAGAAAAATTAGGTTTGTTTGGTTGTTGTATGATGTTGCTGCCATGCCTTGCCTAACCACTATTGCAATAGTTGCACAATTGTGGGTGAGGGGTGACCTGAACTGATGCCATTTTTACCTCCGTCACCGAAAGTGGATGGAAGCTATGTTTACTCCCGCCAGGGAGTTGTGTGTGTGTGTGTGTGTGTGTGTGTGTGTGTGTGTGTGTGTGTGTGTGTGTGTGTGTGTGTGTGTGTGTGTGTGTGTGTGTGTGTGTGTGTGTGTGTGTGTGTGTGTGTGTGTGTGTGTGTGTGTGTGTGTGTGTGTGTGTGTGTGTGTGTGTGTGTGTGTGTGTGTGTGTGTGTGTGGTGTGCGTGCGTGCGCGATATCTGGAAAAGTTCTGAACGGATTTGGATGAAAGTTGGTGGGATTATTGCCCTTGGGATAAGGAAGAATTCATTAGTTTTTGGTGAAGCTCAGGATATTATTCCCGATCCAGGAATTTTTTGAAGGATTTTTTTTACCATTGGAAGATGGGGCTCATTTTTTTTAAACATTATCTTCTATATATTCTATATTTAACATTGTGATATGAAAAAAGTTTTCATATTTGTTGTAAATAGTTTAAATTCGTGGTTATGCATTAGAGCGGTGTATTTTTTTAGCAGCGTCATCTTCAATGTTCATTATTAATTTTTTTATAATAAAGACATATTCTGTCATTTCAAAACCACCAAAGTGTGTGTTAGGTTTCCCCGTTTCATAAAATGTATCGTTTGATACGTATAATGCTTTAAAACTTTTTTTTCCTTTTTTTTTTTTTACCTCAGAAGAGATATCAACATTTAGCTCAGCGAATGTCATTCGCGGTGTCAGTATTTGATGAACTTATAAAGACTTAATTCCAGATTTGTCAATGGCTGAGGTATATTAACAAAGGAATAAAACAGATTTGGCAAAATTTCAACTTTTTTTTTTTAAAGATTGCATATTCACCCAGGGTTGTGAGAGGCTGAAGAAGAAGAAACCTCGCACGGGCTTCCCAGACCAAATAAATAATTCTGGTTCTGGCTCTGCGATTTCTAGGTTTATTACTCCCGCCAGGGAGTAATGCATTCGATCGTGTCCGTCTGTGTGTGTGTGTGTTCGTGTGTTTGTGAACAAGATATCTGGAAAAGTTCTGAACGGATTTGGATGAAAGTTGATGGGATGATTGCCTTTGGGATAAGGAAGAATTGATTAGTTTTTGGTGAAGCTCAGGATATTATTCCGGATCCAGGAATTTTTTTTGGGAAAGATTTTTTCTGTTTTACTGCATTAAAGCTTTTATTCTTATTCTTAAATGATGTTTTTCTCCTCAAATTCCAAGATATATCAAAATTAATTCTCTGACAGTTAGGGCCTACTTTCTTTTTCATTTATTGTTTTGGGGAGAGGGGATGTTAAACAAAACGTATTATTCCAACTAAACCCACGGCGGGAGTATGCGCTCTACTGAGTGGCGTTCTAGTTTCACCCCTGTTTTTTTTTTGTCTGTCTGTTTGTGAACATGATATCTTAAGAAGTTATGGACGGATTCAGACTCAACTTGGTGGAGAGGTTGGGTATGTGACAAGGACGAAATGATTAGATTTTGTTGAAGATCCGAATTCGGATCTGGCTACTATAATTACCTTCGCAAAAGCGGAAGGTTATGTTTTGATCGCTGTGTATTTATTTGTATGTCTGTGTGTGTGTGTGTGTGTATGTTATTCGCATAACTCAAAAAGTATTCAACCGAATTGCATGAAATTTGGTGGGATGATTGGTTATTATACGGGACACATTTGATTAGATTTTGGGAGCAATCGGGTCAAAGGTCAAGGTCAAGGTCACGAAAAGGTCAAAATCGTATTTTTACCATAGCGCGGTCAATTGGCATGCAACTAATGCCAAAATGTTCAGAATTCAATGCCCGATCTTGTGATATACGACATGACCCAGTGAAGACATTACCCTTGTTAGCGGTTGGGGGTCAAAGGTCAGGGGGGTCACGACCTTGCAAAATGTGCGTTTTTTGTCATAACTCGGTCAATTCTTATCCGATTTGCATGAAATCAGCACCAAACTGTTCACTGTTCTGTTCCCTACACTCCCATGCCAAGTACAGAACAGTAGCTGCGGCGAAGGTATGCGCTCTACCGAGTGCCCGTTCTAGTTTTTGAAGTGGTTCTTCACCATTTTGAGATAGGGCCAAAAACGATGCATAGCAGGATATCTCAAAACGTTATGGACTGATTTGGACAAAACATGGTGGAGAGGTTGGGTGTGTGACAAGGAAGAATCGATTCAATTTTGGTGAAGATCTGAATATGGATTCGGATACGAGAATTATTTAATATTCAAGTGGTTCTTCACCATTGAGAGATAGGGCTAAAACCGATATATAGCAGGATATCTCAAAAGGTTATGGACGGATTTGGATGAAACTTGGTGGAGAGGTTGGGGTTTTGACAAGGACAAATAGATTCGATTTAGTTGAAGATCTGAATATGGATTCGGATACGAGGATTATTTAATTTTTAAGTGATTATTCACCATTGAGAGATCGGGCGAAAAGCGATTATATAACATGATGTTTAAAAAAAGTTGTAGATGAGTTGACTAAACTTGGGGGATGAGTTGTTTAGGTGACAACATCAAGCCGATTCGAGTTTTGTTCAGGTCCGAATCCAGGTCCGGCCTATCAGTGGGAAACGCAACATAAACTGTTCAGCCTGGTGGAGGTATGCGCTCTACCGAGTGCCGTTCTTGTTCAAATAGCTTTTATTGTACAACATATGGGACCGTGGAAGAGTGACATGACAGAGTAACTTGCGTGAAGTCCGTCACACTAATTTCCTCCTAAACGGTTGGGCAGAAATTCACCAAACCTGGCAGTTATGATCACCATATATGGAAGGAAGGTGGAAAAGTCATTTTTGACTCGACCCCCTAAGGAGGGGTCGAAAGGTCAAATACGGGGAAAAATTAAATAAAGGCGCATTTAAAAATATTTTTTAATGAAACTTTGTATATGTGATCAACGTTGGGGGACTCATGAAATGTGTAACAATGGTTTTTTTTTTATTTGACCCAAGTGCGTGGGGACTTGTGATCACAGGGGTCAAAACGGTGGAAATTTGATATTGGGCCATTCCTGGTGGAACTTTTTGCTATCTTTCATTGTTGCTTTAGATGGGAACCGTGGGGATTTGCGATGGCGAGCCGTCGACTTTGCTCTTGCATTGATATTGTGTTGTGATGCTTCGTGTCCAAAAACTACAAAACGTAAACTATTCAGCCTTGCGGAGGTATGCGATCTAACGAGTGCTGTTCTAGTTGCTTCTTGTTTCCCGATTTATTTTATGACCACCCCCACTACCACCGACAATTCCAACAGGCCCAAAAACTCGAAACAGGGTGACCGTGAGGAGAAGCGTGTGCTGGGCTTGGTTCTCTTGCGTGGGGAGAGTCTTGTTTCGATGACTGTTGAAGGCCCACCCCCCAAGGATGTAAGTATTGTTGCGTTTGTGGGGGTAGATGATGGAATACCATAGTGGAGGCAGGATTGTATAGGTATAGCTTGGACCGTGGACGAGTAGGACATCTCGATGTATTAAGCAGGGAAACTGGAGCTTAAGGTGTTTACGTGTCTTCACACGAGGGGTGAGAAGTTATGGTAATTAGATAGGGGTTAACATTAGTTTTCCCCCAGTATGTGGTTGCTCTCAGTGGTTTTTCCCTGTTTTCTACATTTGCAACAAGGCCGGCCATAAACCATCCATTAACCAACATAATTGCCGACAGAACCCCGAACAAATCCCGTCCCACTAACCGAATAAGGAAAAAGGCCACGCCCCCAGAGTGGTACGGTACGGGGGGGGGGGGGGAGGGGGGGGGCGTGGAAGAGGAAGAGGAAGACTAAAGCCGGC